>NW_005356635.1:3357536-3361576 GCF_000412655.1 Myotis brandtii
TTTTTTTTTAAACTATAGTCTGGCCCTCCAACGGTCTGAGGGACAGTGAACTGGCCCCCTGTTTAAAA
Source organism: Myotis brandtii (assembly GCF_000412655.1). Lineage (NCBI taxonomy): Eukaryota > Metazoa > Chordata > Mammalia > Chiroptera > Vespertilionidae > Myotis > Myotis brandtii. Next base: position 3,357,605 of record NW_005356635.1, read on the forward strand.
AGTTTGAGGACCTCTGATTTAAGAGACAATCTTGACTCCATTGTATGTTCATGCCTCTTTTGTCAAATATTAATTGAGCATAATGGCTTAGGTAGATTTCTGGGGTCTCTGTTCTATTTCATTGGTCTATATTTTTGTTCTTGTGCCAGTACCAGGCTATTGTTATTACAATGGCTTTGTAGTATAACTTAATATCTGGTATTATGATTCCTCCACTTTGTTCTGTTTCTCAAGATTGCTTTGGCTATTTGGGGTCTATTTTGGTTCCATACATATTTTTGGAGTATTTGTCTGTGAAATATGCTGTTGGTATTTTAATAGGGGTTGCATTAAATCTGTAGATTGCTTTGGGTAGTTCAGACATACTGATGAGGTTGATTCTACCAATCCATGAACACAGAATATTTTTCCACTTGTTTATATCTTCCTCTAGCTCTCTCTTCAATGTTTATAGTTTTCCAAGTATAAGTCTTTTACCTCCTTGGTTAAGTTTATTCCTAGGTATGTTAATTTTTTTGTTGCTATGGTAAATGGGATTATTTGTTGGGTTTCTCTTTCTGAGAATTTATTATTGGTGTATAAAAAAGCCATAGATTTCTCTGTGTTAATTTGTATTCTGCTACATTGCCAAACTCCTTTAGTAAATCTAATAGTGTTTTGGTGGAATCTTTAGGGCTTTCTATGTCATCTGGGAATAATGACAGTTTTACTCCCTCCTTTCCAATTTGGATGCTTTTATGTTTTCTTCTTGTCTGATTGCTTTGGCTAGCACTTCCATTACTATTTATATAATAAAAGCTTAAGCGACCGTTATGGCAGAACAACCAGAATGACTGGTCACTATGATGCGCACTGACCACCAGAGGGAAGACGCTCAATGCAGGAGCTGCCTGCTGGTGGTCAGTGCGCTCCCACAGGGGGAGCACCGCTCAGCCAGAAGCCGGGCTCATGGCTGGCGAGCACAGCGGTGGTGGTGGAAGCCTCTCCCGCCTCTGCGGCAGCGCTAAGGAGCAGTGAGCCGAGTGATAAGGAGCAGTGAGCAGGCGGGCGATAAGGAATGAGGGATCCTGGACTGAGTGAGGGCACAGGCTGGGCTGAGGGCTTCTCCCACCCTGCCAGTGCACAAATTTCATGCACTGGGCCTCTAGTGTTGAATAAGAGTGGTGAAGGCAGACATCCCTGTCTTGTTCCTGTTCTTAGGAGAAATAGTTTTAGTTTTTGCCCATTGAGTATAATGTTGCCTGTCATATATGGCATTTATTATGTTGAGTTATGAAACCTCTATTCATTCTTGTTGAGAGTTTTTATCAAAAATGGGATTGGATTTTGTTGGATCCTTTATCTTGGCTTATTGATATGATCATGTAATTTTTGTCTTTCAATTTGTTTATGTGATATATCATGTTTATTGATTTGTGAATATTGTACCAACCTTGCATCCCTGGAATAAATTCTACTTGGTCATGGTGTATGATCTTTCTAATTTCAATGCTGGATCTGATTTGCTAATATTTTGTTGAGGATTTTTGCATCTATGTTCATCAGGGATATTAGCTTGTAGTTCTCTTTCTTTGTAGTGTTTTTATATGGTTTTGGAATTAGGATAATGTTGGCCTCATAAAAAGAGATTGGAAGTGTTCTTTCCTCTTGGATTTTTTAAAAATAACTTAACGAGCATAGGTGCTAGTTCTTCTTTGAATGTTTGGTAAAACTCCCCTGTGAGGCCATCTGAACCAGGGTTTTTGTTTGCTGGGAGCTTTTTTATTACTGCTTTAATTTCCTCAATTGTTAGTGGCCTATTTGTGTTTTCTGATTCTTCCTGATTCAGTTTTGGGAGATCGTATTTTTCTAGGAATTTTTCCATTTCATCCAGGTTGTCCAGCTTGTTGGCATATAGTTGTTCATAGTACTTTATTATAATCCTTTGTATTGTTGTGGTGTTAGTTGTTACTTCACCACTTTTGTTTCTGATTGTAATTATTTGGGTCCTCTTTCTTTGTTTCTTGATGGATCTGGCTAAAGGTTCATCGATCTTATTTATCTTTTCAAAGAACAAGCTCTTGGTTTCATTGATCTTTTGTATTGTGTGTTTGTTTTTTTAAATCTCCAAGTCAGTTATTTCTGCCATAATCTTTATTATTTCCTTCCTTCTACTTACTCTAGGTTTTTCTTGTTGTTCTCTTTCCAATTCTTTTGATACAATTTATTTTAAATGTTGACACCAAGCAAATCCATAGAAACAAAGTAAATTAGTGGTTTACTATGGCAAGGAGGATGCACAAAAGGACTTCTAATGAGTATCAGTTTTTACTTTAGGCTGATGAAAATTTTCTAAAATTAGATGGTGGAGATGTTTCTATAACTCTGTTTCTATAACTAAAAGCCACTGAGTTGTTTATAAAGGTGAATTTTATGGCATGTGAATCATGTATCAATAAAACCTTTATAGGAAGAGATCTTTCAAAGAATATATATGCATATATGCTTAGTTCATGGACACAAAGGCCTGAGAGCAATGGGGACAGAATGGAGGGAGGTAAAGGTGGGTGAAGGAAGAGGAAATGGGGGATATCTGTAATAGAGTCAATAATAAAAAATAATAATACTAAAAATAAAAACTAATTAAAAAGAAAACCATTATAAATGTGAGAAATAAATTAATAAAATCAATATATTTATGAAAAATTCAGGTTTAAGAAATCTTAAATTTACATGAAATATCAAGCTACTTTTAAAAATCTTAGCATGGAAGTTTTCAATTATATGCAAAAGTAGCATAAGAAAATGAACCCCAGTGTAGCATCACCAAGTTTCAATAGTTATCAACATATCAGATGGTTTTCCTTGTACCTTCACTCACGTCTTTTCCATTTCATTGCATTGTTTGTACAAAATCCACAATATCATAAGGTTTCATCTATAAATACTTCAATACATATCTCAAGCTTAAGGAATATTTTAAAAATAACCACAATATTATTATTATATCTGTTTTATTATGTTTTTTATCTTTATTATTGATAATATTACAGATGTCCCTTTGTTTCTTGTGGGGTTTTTTTCCCCATTGACCTTCTCCATTTCCCCTCTCTCAGGCCTTCACTACTCCATTGTCTGTGTCCATGGGCTAGACATATCCTATATAATATAAGGGTAACATGCAAATAGACTGAGTGGCAGAACAACCGAACAACCAATCAAAGTATAATATGCTAATGATATGCTAAGTCTGCTCAACAGCTCGCTATGACGTGCACTGACCACCAGGGGGCAGATGCTCTAACTGGTAGGTTAGCTTGCTGCTGGGGTCTGGCCAATGGGGACTGAGCAAGATGGGCCAGACACACCCTGGAGTCCTCCCACGGTCCCTCCCTGGCCTGATCATGCACCGGTGGGGTCCCACAGCCTGGCCTGCACCCTCTCGCAATCCAGGACCCCCCAGGGGATGTTGGAGAGCCATTTTCAGCCCAATCCCGCAGGCCACTCCCCTTGGGAGGGCACCAGATGCAGGGCTCATGGCTGGCGAGCGCTGTTGTGGCAGCACGAGCCTCTCCCAATCAGGACTAATTGGGCACAAGCCCACAGCAGGCACAGTGGGGCAGGATGAGCAGAAGTGGCAGGTAGGAGCTGCAGGTGGCATTGGACTGTGGGTTTCGGCCTGATCCCTGCAGGCCACCCAGAGGGACCCCACCCATGCACAAATTCATGCACCAGGCCTCTAGTTTGCATATAAATTCCCTGGTCAATCACTCCCCACCCATTCCCCAACCCCTGCATTCTCTTTGAAATTGAGTCTTTTCCATGCTTATATGTCTCTGGATCTATGTTGTTCATCAGTTTATTTTGTTCATTAGATTCCACATATGAGTGAGATCATGTGATACTTGCCTTTCTCTGACTGGTTTATTTCACTTAGCATAATACACTCCAGGTCCATCCATACTGTTGCAAATGGTAAGAGTTCTTTCTTTT
>NW_005356635.1:3361586-3398878 GCF_000412655.1 Myotis brandtii
CTGTGTAGTATTCCATTGTGTAAATGTACCACAGCTTTTTAATCCACTCATCTGCTGATGGGTACTTGGGCTGTTTCCAAATTGTAGCTATTATAAATTGTGCTGCTATGAACATTGAGGTGCATATATTCTTTCTAATTGGTGTTTCTGGTTTCTTAAAATTTTAACAACAATTCCTTAGTATAATAAATGTTTGTGTGTTCAATTTATCTGATGGTCTCATTTTTAATTTGCAATTAATTTGCTTGAATTAAGACTCAAACAAGGTACACCCACTGCATTATATTAATCTCAGCATATGTTTTATTGATATGCTTTTCCCTTTTGTGATCATTCCTTTGACAAAGTAAATGTTCTTTTTATTCTTAGGTCTTAAAAATGAGCTATAACAAAGTCCGAAAGCTTCAGAAGGATACTTTTTATGGCCTCAGGAGCTTAACACGTTTGCATATTGACCACAACAATATTGAGTTCATAAACCCAGAGGTTTTTTATGGACTCACCTTTCTCCGACTGGTGCACCTGGAAGGAAATAGGCTCACTAAGCTCCATCCAGACACATTTGTCTCTCTGCGCTACCTCCAGATATTTAAAACATCTTTTATTAAGTACCTATACTTGTCTGATAACTTTCTGAGCTCCCTCCCTCAAGACATGGCCTCCTATATGCCTGATCTGGAAAGCCTCTATCTTCACGGGAACCCCTGGACCTGTGACTGTCATTTAAAATGGTTGTCTGACTGGATACAGGAGAAGCCAGGTATCTATACCATTTATGTCTTTGTCCTAATGCAATAGAAGCAACCTGGCTGGAGGTGCTTTACCAGTAAGTGAGGAGACCAAGGTAATTTAGGTGGGAAGAAACAAAGCCTAAATAATAATCCAGTAATAACAAATTCTCTTAATTCTTTCATGAATTAATTGCTCATTGTTTCAAAGGTTGACGATCCAATCACTACCCCTGGCTTTTGGTAAATGGGGAAATAATAAATGTGTGTGTGTTATTCTTCCCTATACCATAGCCATAAAAACCCTTCCTCTTCTTATCGTCCTTCCAGTCATTCAGTCAATACATAATTCTTGGAACTCTATTTAAGGTTCCAACTCTATTTAAGGTATCACTCTACTGTGGTAGGTGATGGAAATACCAAGGACACTGTCTCTGCTCTAACCACACTTCTAGTGGGTTACAGAAAAGAAAACAATCAGGGTATGAAATGTCCTTTGATGGGGAAAGGATAATTTACCATGAAGAATGAAAGATCCATTCAGGCAGCAAGCAGTTATCATAAACCGGTGTGCCACCGAGAATATAGGGATCCAGAAATGAGCAAGACAGATTAAGGTTCCTGCCTTCGTGGACCTTGCATTCTTAAGTCCATAAGGTAATGACTGAAAGGAACCCCTTGATTTCATCATCAAAGGGGGATGGTTGTTTACTTTGGAAAGAATGATGAGAGCTGGGTTGCCATGTGGGGAAGGTCAGGGGTGAGGGTGCAGTCTACTCTTTGGAGAGGTTTGGCTTGAAGGGAAGGAGGAAGGTGGCAGGCAGATGGAAACGTGCAGTCAAACAGGAGAGGGACTTGAGCATGTTCAAGGTGAAAGGTGACAACACTGCAGAAGGAGCAGATCACGAGCTGAGCAAATGCCCTGAGAAGACGGGGGACAAGAGATCCAACCATAACTGAAGGGGTTTCCTTAGGAGGTAGGAGGAAAAGGGAGGACTAGGTAGACACAGAGGTAGGTGAGTTCCTAGGTCTGGTGGAGGAATCATATCTGATAGCTTTTCCTCCTTCATGAAGTGGTGGGAGGGGTGCCTGAGGGAGGTGGTAGGAAGGGGTCAAGGTTGAAAGCTTGAGAAAAGAGGAAAATGTTTAAAGTTACTGCTGTGAAATATATAAATACATGGCACATACTAGTATATGTATACAGTCATATATGTATGTATGTAGTCAGTTAATATAAGTACTTAAAAGTTAATAAAAAATAATTAACTGAGCGTTGTGAGGTATATTAGGCCAATAAACACCCTCTTTTCTTTCCAGGGGTTTAGAATCTTCTAGGTGAATATACTAAACATATAAAAAGATAATCAGGCTATGAATGTAAAACATCAAACAGTTATATTGAAGATTTTGTTCTATAGAAGCTCAAAGTTAGTAAAAATTATTCTGCCCTGACTAAAAAGGAGAGAAATTGGGCCAGGGCATGAAAGATGCATCGACAGGAAAAGAACAACTAAGAGAGGAAGAAGCAGGGAGGCAACGCGCTCAGTTTGTGCTGGCATTGTGCTAGTTGCTTTCTATTCAACGCTCACAATAATCCTCAATTTATAGATGAAGAAACTGAGGCATGGAAAAGTTAGGTATCTTCGGCTTGACATTTAGACCTTTACACCTCAATTTTCTCAGCTGCACTATAGGAATAATAATAATAACTGGAAAGAATAGTTAAAGTAGCACGCAAAGTGCTTAGCACAATGTATGACATGAAATAAGCACGCAATAAGTGTGTTATCATTATTTTCTTTACCACCCAGGTCACACAGCTAAACTCAAAAAGCAGAAGCCTAAAGTCCGGATCTTTTTCTAAAATGTATTTGGGATAAAAACTCTGCTTTATACATAAAGGCAGATAATACGTTTCATGAGGAGGGCAATGAATGGCCCAGTTTTTCTGGCATAGGGTCAGTGTAGATGCAAGGTGTTTTGAAACCAGTTGGGGGAGTGCTGAATCCTAGGCTAAAATGTTTATACTTTAAAAAAAGGAAGATTTTACAGTGAAGGATTTTGAACAGTTTCCTACTGAAACTTGTTTCAGGGATCAGCAATCTGTGAGTGTGAGCAGTAGACAGGGTGGACCAGAGTGGGCAGAAACAGGAACCCACCCAGGACATGCTCGGGTGGTTCACATCTGGGGAATGACGGGTCGAACTGTGAGTGACCACACCTGGGTATAGCTTCACAGACGTTTGAAAGGCAGTAGGAATTGAGTGGGGGCTTCTCAATACTTTTAGATACCATGGAGAGATAAAGGGAGATGAGGAATTAGAAAGAACGACGGGATTTCATGTGGTTGTTGGCTGGGCTATAAGGGGAGGATAGTGAGCAAATAGAGAAAACTTATGTGAGAAATGCAGCGGTGAAAAGAGGAAAGAAAGATGACACCCACAGGGAGAGAGCTGTGTACCCAGACAGAAAATGAGCTGTGCTCAGGTCCTACAAGGTGTCAGACTTCCTTGCCATTTTGCTAAGTACATGCTCTGGTAATAAAGTCAGGCTAGTATATATTTTGTTAGCAGTTTACATTTCAGTGGTAGAATACACCACTGTAGGAATCAGTTATTCTGTGTACTAGAGCCCAGGAATTGGCCCACTACAGCCCACGTGCCAAATCCAGCCCTCAACAAACTTTTGTAAGAAGTTTTATTGGAACACAGTGATGCCTCAGTTTTACATGTCATCTATGGCTGCTTTGGTGCCACAGTGGTATAGTTGAGTCATTGGGTCAGAGAACTATGGTCCACAAAATCTAAAATCTTTACCATCTTGCCCTTACACAAGAAGTTTGCTGACCCTGGCCTAGAGAACAGCCTGAGCCTCTGTAGCCCTAGTGTGTAGCTGGGCACACCAGGTCTTCCCAGGGTGCTCCTTGCCCAATTTCAGCCTCATTTCCTTCCTTTCCAACTCCCAGCCACCCTCCCATCACAGACACACCCAACCTGTTTTACCACCTCGTACCTGCAGCTTTCCTGCCTGGAGCACTTTCCTTCCTTTTCTGCCTGATGGACTCCCAGCCAGCAAACTCTGCTCACCTCTCACCTTTTCTGGGAAGCCTGGCTATTTCTCCACACCCCGCATTCCTGTAGAATATTCATGTCACCACTTTGTCCACTTCTGTTCTTGAATGGACACATTTTATTATGTTTATTAGTACTAGATGTCTGTTGCCTTTTCTAAGTCTAATTTATCTATCCTGAGCCCCTAGAATGTGCCGAGGACATAGTAGGTCCTCAATTTTTGCTAAACTAAGCTTTTATCAATCAAGAAGACATTTTGATGATGTTTACAAATGTCCACTACTCATCAATGGTCTTAATATGCCCCAAAACTCTTTGTGTGTGTATGTGTATATGTCTATTATATATATTGTATAAAGTAATAATTAGATAAACCCATGAGGGCTAACGTCTTTCAGTCATGTCTAATTGATGATAGTCTTACAACCCTCGTGAATCAGTCACATCAACTTCTGCTTTGAAATGTTTTTCATCTGTTCCACGAGATTTGCCAGTTTCTTGTGCCTCCAGTTGCCTTACTTGGTGTTCTTTTGCATGCATGTCATCTATTTGTATTCTTCCATTTTTTAGGTTCCAGACAGCTCCTGGGGTTGCTTTTCTATAAAATACAGATCTGTGGCCATTCCTCTGATAAAAATGTGTTTTACAAATATTAAATTTGTGTCCTGCTGTTTGCTCTGTTTCTATACTTTTTTACATTCATAATGACTTTTTGTTTTAATGCCAAAACATAGTGTAACCTTAATAAAAACATTTTAGGTGGAAAATTTAATATATGTAGTCCCAATAGCACATGTGGCTCAATAAAAACACTGCAATAGAAATGACAGTACTTGTATGTGTGCAGGCACTGGTAGCTCTATCAACACTGCCTGCTGTTCAGCTGCCACTGAAAAACACCTTCAGTCAAAAGACTTTATCTCAGTTTATTAAAAACATGGTCTTAGAAATAGGCTTGCCTCCCTGCCTTCCTAAAATCTTTCCTGAGCATCAATTGGCCAGGCCTGGGACACATAGATGAACAAGCATGGAGCTCACAGTCTTGTGGGAAGGCGGACAACTAGACAAGTTGTTGTAATAGCCGGTGAGGAGGGGTAGGATAAAAGAAGTGGGAAATACCAGAACGTAAAGCAGGGAGCCCATCTGGAAGAAGTGTTGTTTGGCTGGGCCCTGAAGGATGTAAGTAGTTAGGGTTAGAGAGGGGTGTCAGACCATGTGTATGGGAAGTGGAAGCAACATCACATGCCAGATCCTGATGGGACGTGGTAGAGATGGGGAATGGAAAGCATTTCTGTGTGATTGGAACCTAGAGTGACAGAGGGAATGGAAGTGATAGAGGGAATAATCAGATTTGCATCTGAGGCACAATACCTGATGGCCAGGGCCTGCTAACTCTGGTCCAGGTGCTAGCAATAATAAGCAGAGCAAGATGTGCACCGGATTCTGTGACAGGTTTTAATTAAGCCGGAGTCTGCCATGTCCTCTGCTCTTGCAGGGTCTGAGCCCCCGGTCACATACAACTGGTTGGTAAGTGGGGGAGTGAGAAGAGCCCCTCCTGCAGGCTCTAAGGTACGCAGGCTTGCCAGCTACCCATTCTGCATAGGCTTAGGCTCTAAAACCTGCTGAAGAAAGCTGAGCAGCTAGATCTACCTGGCATTACTTGTCACACTAAAGTACATATTGAGTCCATGGTCCAAGGGTCTTCTTAAGCCTTTGAGAGGACTTGTGCATAAGTGGAAGGTGATGGGACCCTGTCCAGCCACTCCAGTAATTGAGATTTTCTAGAAGTCTAGTTCTTCTAAATGTTGTGTCTTGTGCATGAGATGGGAGCTACTGCACGGAACAGCATGGAAGTCCCCAGCTGCACATGTGGAAAGTAAAACTCTGTACTCTTACCAAGTATCAGTGACCAGTCATTTTAAATAAGTGGTCAGGCATGTGATATGGGATACCTGAAAGAGGGGCTTCTATGATTTGTAAAGGCTTGGGCTGCTCCTAGCACTATAAGACTTTCATGCTTTGGATTTCACCAAAATGTCAGATCTTTGAAGGGCTGCCCCATTGCTTGGGTACAATATTCTCCCTCATTAGACCTGATCCTTCTCCAATAGACTCATGCTCATACTGTGTCTTCCTTCGCTCTTCCACTCAGTCACACTTCATGCTCGACCAAATCCTTGCCTCCTACTGATTGGTTCTACCTGATTCATTATCTCCTGCATCATCTGTTTCTCTGCATTCTATTTTTTTTTTTTTTAGAAAATTGTGAAAGGCAGTTCTTTTTATTTTATAAAATATATTTTACTGATTTTTTACAAAGAGGAAGGGAGAGGGATAGAGAGTTAGAAACATGGATGAGAGAGAAACATTGATCAGCTGCCTCCTGCACACCTCCACTGGGGATGTGCCCGCAACCAAGGTACATGCCCTTGACCGGAATCAAACCTGGGACCTTTCAATCCACAGGCCGATGCTCTATCCACTGAGCCAAACCGGTTAGGGCAACATCCTTTTTTTTTTTAATTATCTTTTTTGTTGAAAGTATTACATATGTCTTCCCTCCCCTCCCCTGCCCCGACCTCCCTCTGCCTCTTACCCCATCCACCAGGCCTTCACTGAATTATTGTCTGTGTCCATGGGTTATGCACATATGCATATAAGTTCTTTGGTTAACCTCTTCCTGCCTTCTCTCACCACCCTTCCCTCTGAGATTCAACAGTCTGTCCCATGTTTCTATGTCTCTGGATCTGTTTTGTTCATCAGTTTATCTTGGTCATTAGATTCCACATAAGAGTGAGATCATGTGATACTTGTCTTTCTCTGACTGGCTTATTTCTCTTAGCATAATGCTTTCTAGGTCCCTCCTTGCTGTCTCAAAGGGTAAGAGATCCTTCTTTTGTACAGCTGCATAGTATTCCACTGTATAAATGTATCACAGCTTTTTTTATCCACTCATATACTGATGGGCACTTGGGCTGTTTCCAGATCTTAGCTATTATAAATAGTGCTGCTATGAACATAGGGGTAGCTAGACCAGGTCAAGATATCTTGTAATTCAATTATTGTTCTTTTGGATAATGGAAAGTAACTTGGGTTTTTAATGATATCCAAGGACTTAAAATTTATCAAACATGTTATCTTTTAAAGGACAATGAAGGTTTATGACTCAAAACATTAAATGAGCAAATAGAACTGAATTACTGTTAATAAAAAAAGTAACAAACATAAGCATGTCATTTAGTTTCCCCAGATAAGAAAGCTCTCTATTCAACTAATACTTATTGAGTAGCACATATGTCTCAGGCACTTTCTACAAGACAGACAAAATCTTTGTGCCTATGAATATAATATTATGGCAGCATATATAGATAATATGTTTTTTTAGAAATCAACCCAAGGACAAAAAAAATTAGGAAACTTCCTATTAAACATTAAAATTTCCAAATTGTTGTTTTAAATTCTAGTAGAAGCTATTGCTTCAAAGTATTCAAATATTAATTCATAGAGACCACAACTAGCAATAATTCAATTGTCATTTTTCCTAGATATCATAAAATGCAAAAAAGACAGAAGTCTCTCCAGTTCTCAGCAATGTCCACTCTGCATGAACCCCAGGACCTCTAAAGGCAAGCCCTTAGCTACAGTCCCAGCTGCAGCTTTCCTGTGTGTCAAGCCAACCATTGATCCATCTCTGAAACTGAAGAGCTGGACTGTTGTGGAAGACAGCAATTCTGTGTCCATCTCTCCCCAAAAGTTCATGGCACCCTTCGGCTCCCTCATTTTGAATATGACAGACCAGTCTGGGAATGAAGCTAACATGGCCTGTAGTATCCAAAAGCCATCAAGGACATCATCTATTGCATTCACTGAAGACAATGACTACATCACATTAAATACATCATTTTCTACAATTCTGGTGTGTAACATAGACTATAGTCACATTCGGCCAGTGTGGCAAATTCTGGCTTTGTACAGTGACTCTCCTCTGATACTAGAAAGAAGCCACTTGGTCACTGAAACACCACAACTCTACTACCAATATAAACAGATGGCTCCTAAGCCTGAAGACATCTTTACCAACATAGAGGCTGGTCTCAGAGCAGATCCTCCTTGGTTAATGCAAGAACAAATTTCCTTGCAGCTAAACAGAACTGCCACCACACTCAATACATTGCAGATCCAGTTCTCCAGTGATGCTCAGGTCACTTTACCACGGTCAGAGATGGGGCCAGTAAGACACAAATGGACCATGATTCTCAGGGATAGCAATACTAAGCTGGAACACACTGTTGTGGCTGGTGGGACCATTGACTTAGACTGCCCAGGCCAAGGAGACCCCGCCCCACATTTGGAGTGGCTTCTGGCTGATGGGAGTAAAGTGAGAGCCCCATATGTTAGTGAGGATGGAAGAATCCTTATAGACAAAACTGGAAAACTGGAACTCCAGATGGCTGATAGTTTTGACACAGGCACTTACAACTGCATAAGCACCAATTACGCTGATGCAGATATTCTTACTTATAGGATTACTGTGGTAGAGCCCTACACAGAACCCTTTCATGAAAACGGGGCTCATCATACCGTTTTCATTGGTGAAACACTTGACCTTCCATGCCATTCCACTGGTGTCCCAGATGCCTCTATTAGCTGGGTTCTCCCAGGAAACACTGTGCTCTCTCAGTCCTCAAGAGAGAAACAGATTCTCAATGGCACACTACGAATATTACAGGTCACCCCAAAAGACCAGGGTTATTATCGTTGTGTTGCAGCCAACCCATCAGGGGTTGATTTTTTGATTAATCAAGTTTCAGTCAAAATAAAAGGGCCAAGCCCAGTGGAGCATAACATAGAAATGGATGGATCTGGATTTGATGAGCCCGATCCCACTGTGCACCTGAAGGACCCACCAGCTGCACAACCCCTGACATCTGCTCCAATGGGAGGTGAGGCTGGAAAGCAAGTCTTGAGCACAAGTACAAGTAAGAAGCACAATCATCGGGATTTAAGACCTCGGCAGCGTGGAGACTCAACAAACCGACGTTTCAGGGAGCAGAGGAGGCAGTTCCCACCCTCTGCTCAGAGAATTGACCCACGACGCTGGGCAGAATTTCTGGAGAAAGCTAAAAAGAAGACAATGCCACAGAATCAAGAAAATTCCACAGCGAGGCCACCTCCACAGGTCACCCAACTCCTAAAAATACCTGGTGAGGAAGGGGACTCTTCGGGCATGCTTCCTCCAGATGAGGAATTGATGGTCCTCACAACTAAAGTGTCCAGTGTTCTGGAAAGGACAGTGCCTGATGGTTCCAGAAAAATATCTGATAGCCCCGTGGCAACTGTAATTACTGGTACTGAAGTCTCCCCAGTTGTCAGTCCACAGTTGCCACCACCTGAAAAACAAATAGATTTTAAACTATCTACTACTATTGAAGCTACAGCCATATCAAGGAACATAAACCCAACCACATCAAGCAAAATGCAAGACACAAACAACCAACATGTATCCACTGTCTTTCCTCTACTACCTGAGACAACTCGATTTCAGGATGCTGACGACGCGGGGAGGAGAAGAGAGCATTTGCAAAGTGCACCCCCAATAACAGTGGGGACGAAGATCAAAGATGTCAATACCAAAATACTTAGTAATGCTAACAGCAAAACTGGTATAGTCTTAAGATCGGAAAATGCCACAAATGGTCACCAGCCATCTGTAACAGGAAGAAGTGAACCCAGAAGCAGTTACTTCAATTCTCACGTGACTCAAAAGCTTAGCACCTCAAGGCTCCCTTCAGGCCCATACAGTGCTGCTCACTCTCAGATACAGACCCCTAGGAATAATGCAACTAATAATGCACTGTCCAGACGCTTTGGCAGACGGAGGAAAATCTGGGGGAGAGGGCGAATTATCCGTCCATACAGAACTCCAGTCCTCCCATGGCAGAGACGTGGCTTTGTGAGGCCACCATCCAGGGGGTCTTCTGAAGAAAGTACCACAGAGCTCAGCGCCGTGTGCCAGTCCTGTGCTCCCATAGAGAAGCTCACCACTCCCACCTCTGAGGGAGCAACCTTGTCTTCTCCAACTTCTTCTCCCATCACCCTCCCCAAAGCTGACATTGCCAGGGTCATAGCAGCAGAGCCTACAACCCTAGTCTACAACCTTAGCCCATCATTGCTACCTGATAGCAAAGCAAATGTAGTTACTGAGAAAACACCACCCACGGTAAAAGATTTCAGTGCTGAAAGTACCCAAGTGGTTCCACCTGGTGCAGTCATGACTCATGCCCCAACATCCGTAACTATGGAGAAAACTCATGGAACAAATGTTGGTTACCCAAGTGTGTCTAACATCAGTGAAGCTAAACGAGATTCAATGATTACATCACCACTTCCAGGTCCTGCCACTGAACCATCTATGCCTATGACTAGAGCCCTTACAAGACTTTCAAGAAGGAAAATTCCCTGGCGTCAGATCTTTGTAAATAACCATATCCAAACAGGGAGCTTAAAGAGTCAGCATACATTTGGTTCACAAGAAAGCACAGCCACAGTGCTTTCTCAAGCCTCTCCTGCTTTACCCACAGATAACGTTTCCCCCTTTCACTTCACAGCACACTCAGCAAATGTGATGCAAATTCCATCTGTAACACTGGCTACTGCTCTGCACAGTGCCACCCCCACACCCCATCCTAGAAGTCTTCCCGCAGTAGGAGAGCTGCCCTTCCCACCCGTTTCCCCAACACTTCGTAGTAGCTCAAGCAAGGAACCCCATACAAATTTCATATCAGTGCAAATAGCCACGCTGACAAGTCCTCTTACTGCCCCTGCTTCTATCACTATTAATAAAACCCAAGTAACCAGACCCAGCACAGGAGAAGTACAAAGCAAAAAGGAGCATCCAAGCAGGAAGGACCCAAGCAGCTCTGCCAGCCTGAGTTCTGGCTTCACTACGCCCCCTGCTGTGACGCTCCCTGCTCCAACCACAGCAGAAACTGCAGCTGAGCCCAGTGTCTCTGCTTTCACTAGTCCCCGCCTAGAAAACACCAAGAGAATGGCAGGCACAATTGATCTTTATTCAAGAACACTTAATAGGACAGATGTAATTGAAGAACCATCCCAAGAGACTACTCAGACTTCGAAGAGCACAACTGCTTCTGAAAGCACTTCGCCCAGCACATTGCACCAGAGGCCCACAGCCAGGGACACACCCATTGGACACCTAGCCGTGCCACCGCTCCTAAGCAGCAGTGCCGCCCCAATGCCAGTCTCCTCCTCCCCTCCCCCGGGTAACCCGAGCGCAGTTACCAACAATGTGGCAACTCCCCCTTTTCGGAGGAAGACAAATACAATGTTCCAGCTGCCTGAACCTTCAAGTAGCAATGCTAATTCACAGCAATTAGCAGCAGAGGTTACAACATCTCCCAAGGCTCATCCAAATGCCAAGTTCACATTTGGAACCACCTACTTTATCTACTCTAGTCTGGTACCTTTTACTCCTATGCCAGCACAAATAACATTTAAACCACAGAATTCTAAATTGACTCCTTCTGTCAGGTCAGAAAACCACTTTTGGAATAAGTCCTACCTGGAAATTGCCCCAAAAGGCAAAATGCCAGGGGTGAGCATGTTGCCTACTCCAGGCTTGCCAGAGGACAACACTCATGCTCCAAATTGGGACATACAGAAGACTGCAAAGAGTGGCTCCGATAAGACACCGGCTCAGAAAATAACAACTCCTGAACTTCTTCCCTTTGAGCCTTTGTCTAGGAATATATTCGAAAGGCCCAGAATAGTTGGAGGAAAGGCAGCGAGTTTTACTGTCCCGGCCGACTCAGATGCCTTTCTTCCTTGTGAGGCTGTGGGAAACCCACTGCCTACCATCCACTGGACCAGAGTCTCATTAGGTATTTAAAAGTTTGTCTTTTTTAGTTAAGAAACAAGGGAAAGAGTGTGTAATGTTTCAGGGTTACACACCCAATGAATCAGTTTCAAGTTTCTCCAAAATACTGAAACTATTACTATCCTCATTTGACATTTACTGCATGGCTTTCTTGCTCATTCGAAGGTTTTAAAACATGTTAACTAGGAACATTTTTTGAAATGCTCTGAAAGCTGATCCAAATAGATATGATTTGAAAAAGAGGTAATTGTCATTTTATTGAACCATTGGGCTTTTAAATGAAAGCTATGGGGATAAAAAAAATTCTAGGAATAATTTTAGCAATGTGAAGACTAGGTATCTTAATTTTAAATATATTTGTTTTTAGTAGTCTAACAAAAAAGATAGCTTTCCTCTTGAGACTTCCACTTGAACAATTTGTTTTCTATCTAAACTTTGATGACCTGTGGCTGTATATTTCTTTCTCTTTTCAGGGCTTGATTTGTCTACAAGGAAACAGAATAGCAGGTTCCAGGTGCTCCCCAATGGCACCCTGTCCATACAGAGGGTGGACATTCAGGACCGTGGACAGTACCTGTGCTCAGCATCCAATCCATTTGGCAAAGACCACCTTCAGGTCACCTTGTCTGTGGTTTCCTATCCCCCCAGGATCCTGGAGAGACATACCAAAGAGATCACAGTCCATTCCGGAAGCACTGCGGAACTGCAGTGCAGAGCTGAAGGTAGGCCAATGCCTAAGATTTCCTGGATTCTCCCAAACCAAACAGTAGTCTCAGAATCATCCAAAGGGAATTGGCAGGCCCTGGTGACATCTGACGGAACGTTGGTCATCCACAACCTCAGCATTTATGACCGGGGCTTTTACAAATGCATGGCCAGCAACTCCGCTGGCCAGGATTCACTGCTGGTTAAAATGCAAGTCATCGCCGCCCCGCCTGTCATTCTAGAGCAAAGGAGGCAGGTCATTGCAGGGACGTGGGGTGCAAGTTTGAAACTGCCCTGCACTGCAAAAGGAACTCCTCAGCCCAGTGTTCACTGGGTTCTCTCTGATGGCACTGAAGTGAAACCACTACAGCTTATTGATTCCAACTTGTTCTTATTTTCCAATGGGACGCTGTATATAAGAAACATAGCCTCTTCAGACAGGGGCACTTATGAATGCATTGCGACCAGCTCCACTGGCTCCGACAGAAGGGTGGTAATTCTCACAATGGAGGAGCGGGAGACCATCCCCAGGATAGAATCTACATCCCAGACATGGAATGAGGTGAATTTTGGGGACAAATTACTACTGAACTGCTCAGCCATCGGCAAACCCAAACCCAAAATACTCTGGAGGCTGCCATCCAAGGCTGTTGTGGACCAGTGGCACAGGTAAACCACACCTTTGTGTTGATATTACCGTCTTTATCTACTTAGCTGTACAACTTCTGAAATGGAAAGGTGATACAGTGAGTTTTAGACAACAGTTTTATTGAACTTAGACTCTACACATAAACGTAACTCTCTCTAAAGAGGCCTAATCCTTATAAAACAACATAAATTATATATAACCAAACTTTTATCTGCCTAACTCCGAAGGCCAACTTCTTATTGAGTTTATATAGTTAGAAACAATAAAAACCTCATTTATTTTCACGGTTATGACAATTTTAAAATGGTAACTGTGTAAATGTATGCATTTATAATCCCTTGATCAAAAAAAGAGAATTCTTTCAATTCAATCACTCAAGGTCCATTATTTCACTCTTCAAATTCTCCTGTTAACGATTTTAAATTTGAGTATGATCTGTGCTAATCGCATCTGTCTTAAAATTGCAAAGCCCTTTCTGAGCCACGGCATGAAGACCTCCACAAAGTGGAGTATGGCCAGGACGCCAGCGCTCTGATGCCTCAGTCTTTCTCTAACATTCTGTTACAGGCTTGTGGACTCTGATTTTCATCTGATTTTCTATAGAGTTTAAACCATCTTTGAAAAGTAATAATTACAGCTTATGATCACCAATTTTTGTCATTTGCATGACTTTATGCAATGATTTTTATAATATGACAAAAAAGATGGGAGTAAGTATATTTCATATATTTGCTTTTCATTAATAGAGAATACCATGCAGGACAAATTTAACATAATAGATATGAATTTATATTCCTGCTGACAAGTTGAATAGATTTTTCTAGTGGCACACTATAAGTTGGTATTGAATGCTATTAATGAATTTAATTTGTGATCTTTAATTCAAAAGTAAATGTTAAGTTTCAATTTTTGCAAATAATATGTCAAATGTTAATTAAAATTAATTTAAAATGAAAAATACTGAGCTATGAAATGTAAATTTCAGAAGTGACCTATTTGCTTACTATATGTATAGCCATTTATGACATCAAATATTTCCAATGCTTTATCCGTCTTTGCGTCTAATGTAACTCAGCATGTTTCTTTCTTTTTTGCCTTCAAGTAATTATAAGCGTTGCACTAATGTTGAATGCCAGTTCTTTTGTGAAATTAAAATATTTAAATAAATTCCAAGGCACATGGAGATGTATCTTAAATTAGGTCACACATAATTCTGCTGCAAACGATGAAGGAAATGCACTGAGAACTAAGTTTAGAGCAGTGGCTCTGGGACTTTGCTGCACATCAGAATCATTTGGAAACTAAGAATCCAAATGCCAAGGCCACATTCCACATCATATAAATCAGAAGCTCCATGGACCCAGGCTCAGCATTATTTACTACATTATTATACTACACACTAATTTTAATGTGCATCCAAGTTTGAGAATCAGTGCTTTTAGAAAGGATTAGGCAAGAATGATAGCAGGTGGAGTGTAGCATAGTGTACAAAACATGGCTTGAGAACCAGCCCTGGGACCAAAGTAAGTTATGAATTCTCTCTAAATATCAACTTTTAAGCTGAATAGTGGGTAACTTCTTAAAGATTTTAAAGTACTAGTAAATGTAGAGTTCCTGGAAGGTTCCATTTCCTTTATGAAGTGTGCCCATAATGATTTCTACCTTGGTTTACATACCAGAAAAGTTTCTTCCACACTTGAAAAAAAAATTCCAAAAAACATCGGCATGTTTTGTAATGTTCTACTATAATACTCTCCATACTTAAGATGTTTGCTGGAAAATACAAAATGACTTGAGGCTGTTTAACTTGGTTAACAGTTATGCTATGTGAGATTGTCCAGATTCTCTTCAGTTTCACCTACCTGCTTAGCTCATGTTGCCAAAAAATTAGCAGAAAAACCCCCCACAAGATTTCCATCTATGGGTGTTAATCACGTTTTTAGTACCAACTCAATATCCACTGGTCTTTCTGAAAAACTAGGTTTTGTTTTAACAGGAAAGATCTGCCATCTGGGGGTTCATAGTGGTAATGACAGGCTGTGTAGTTGCTTCAGAGAGAAAAAGGAAGCTCTACATACAGTCCAACCCAATGCAAGGACCTGTCGCTTTATGGCCGCCCACAAAGGGCGGACACTACAGCAAGCTTCTAATATGTCTTACACTGGCATTTTCTCTCTTTATAACAAAGGAGAACTTATCTAACCAAGTAACTCTAAATGTTTTATAACTAATATCTTTCTAAAAAGTATAACCTGACATCTTTTCTAACAAGAATGAAAGTTTTTTACTGACATCTTACAGAATAATAATTTGATATGTAAAATGGTCAAAAAGGATATGTCTGGGATTCCACTATTTGTAGCATTCTTCACACCGTTGTAATTTTTAAAAAATTCACCATGTAAAAAAGATTCATTTGAAGTCCATCTGATAAGTACTACTTGTTTGTACTAAATTGTACCTTTTCAGTTAGATAATTTTATCTTTTAGTAACTGGCTTAGAAGACAGTAAATAAGCTAGTCCTGATTTTAATTCTATTGCAACAATTTAAGGAAATGTCCATAAAGTTAAATGCCAATAAGACAACTCCTCTATTTCCTGTCTTTTGCTAATGGCCTCACACTCAAATCATTCTTCTCTCCTTAGAATGGGCAGTCGAATCCACGTCTACCCAAATGGGTCCCTGTTTATTGGATCAATAACAGAAAAAGATGGTGGTGACTACTTGTGTGTGGCAAGAAACAAAATAGGGGATGATCTGATACTGATGCATGTTAGCCTAAAGCTGAGACCTGCCAAAATTGATCACAAGCAACATTTTAAAATGCATGTGTTTCATGGGAAAGACTTCCAAATTGATTGCAAGGCTTCTGGCTCACCAGTGCCCCAGATATCCTGGAGTTTGCCCGATGGAACGGTGATAAATAATGCAATGCAAGCTGATGACAGCAGGTGGCGTACCAGGAGGTATACTCTTTTCGACAATGGAACCTTGTACTTCAACAGGGTTGGGGTAGCAGAGGAAGGGGATTATACTTGCTATGCCCAGAACCCTGTAGGGAAGGATGAAATGAAGGTCCACCTAACGGTCATAACTGCTGCCCCACGGATCAAGCAGGGTTTCAAGGCCAAACCAAGAGTCAGGGCTGGAGACACAGCCACCTTTGACTGTGAGGTTGTTGGGGAACCCAAACCAAAAGTATTTTGGCTGCTGCCTTCCGGTGATATGATTTTATTCTCAAAAAATAGGTACACATTTCATGCCAATGGGTCTTTGTCCATCAACAACGTCAAACTGCTCGATTCTGGAGAGTATGTGTGTGTGGCCCAGAATCCCAGTGGGGATGACACCAAAATGTATAAGCTGGAAGTTCTCTCCAGGCCCCCGTTAATCAATGGTCTGTATACCAACAAAACTGTCATCAAAGCCACCGCCGTGAGGCATTCCAAAAAGCGCTTTGATTGCAGAGCTGAAGGGACACCATCTCCCCAAGTCACGTGGATCATGCCAGACAACATTTTCCTCACCGCCCCATACCATGGAAGCAGAATCACGGTCCATAAAAATGGAACCTTGGAGATTAGGAACGTGAGGCATTCAGATTCAGCCGAGTTTACCTGCGTGGCTCAGAATGAAGGAGGAGAGAGTGTGCTGGTAGTACAGCTGGAAGTACTGGAAATGCTGAGAAGACCAACATTCAGAAATCCATCTAATGAAAAAATATTTGCCCAGGTTGGGAAGCCCACAGCATTGAACTGCTCTGCTGATGGAAACCCACTACCTGAAATAATCTGGATTTTACCGAATGGCACACGGTTTTCCAGGGGACCACACAGCCCTCAGCACCTGACAGCAAGCAGCGGTTCTTTAGTGATTTATAAAACAACTCGGGATGACGCAGGAAAATACCGGTGTGGGGCAAGAAACAAAGTGGGCTATATTGAGAAATTAATTGTATTAGAAATTGGCCAGAAGCCAGTTATTCTTACCAATGCATTGGGAACAGTGTATGGCATCAGTGGGGACTCTCTCTCATTGCACTGTGTGTCAGATGGAAGCCCTAAGCCAGATATCAAGTGGACTGTACCAAGTGGTCATATAATAGACAGACCTCAAATTAGTGGGAAATATATATTGCATGAAAATGGCACTTTAGTCATCAAAGAAGCAACAGCTTATGACAGAGGAAACTATATCTGTAAGGCTCAAAACAGTGTTGGCCATGCACTGGTTACTGTTCCAGTATTGGTTGTAGCCTACCCTCCCCGAATTACAAATCGCCCACCCAGGAGCATCCTCACAAGGACAGGGGCAGCTGTTGAGCTTCATTGTGTGGCCCTGGGCGTCCCCAAGCCGGAAATCACATGGGAGATGCCTGACCACTCCCTGCTGTCAATGGCAAATAGAGGGAGGACACATGGAACTGAGCTTTTCCACCCACAAGGCACCCTAGTCATTCAGAACCCTCAGAGCTCAGACTCCGGGATATACAAGTGCACAGCAAAGAACACACTTGGTAGTGATTCTGCAACAACTTATATGCAAGTGATCTGACATAAAATAACATTTCTTGAATAGTCAACATCTGGACAGTTTACTTTTTTGGAAGAAGTTTAATCAAAGGCAGCGATAGGCATGTAAATGAATTTAAATACATTTACAATATTAAATTTATCATGGACATGCAAAAAAAGACTTGTAAATATATGCATTATGAATTGATACTGATTTCTTTAATGGATCTCAAGACAAATTTTTAACTTAAGGCACTTTTATTTTGCCAACAAATAACAATGAACATTTAGAGAAAACTATCCACTATAAAACAACAAATGGCTAATGTACCTGAATTCATTAAATTGACTTTTTTTTTTTTTAAATTACCAGTTCCCTAGTGTCCACCTTCTGTCAATGTTATGGGCATGGCACTGACAACAGACAATGGAAAAGATTAAATTTTCAGTCTTGATGTAAATTTGCCATTTTGATGTATAATGTATAAATATTTTGTGGTTGGTTTATAAATATTTTACTAAAGCCTACAGAAAATAAGCACTTAACTGTTTTGATGATGATTTACTGTCTTGTGCACACTGAAGTTTTTCATAGATGGGGAATACAAGGATGTTTTAATGACTGAATTTAAAAAGAAATGCAGGCTAACTTTTCCAACATGTAAAAAGCAACTCAACACCTGCAAATAAAAAACGTGAAAAGGGGGCTGATTACATCCTTGTCTAAATAAACCCACTAAAAGTGTTTTAAAAATACAATGAAACTTCTTTATAGCTTCAAAATCCAGCTCAGGTACCCTGGTTTGGAGCTGTCACAAGGAAAAGTTCCTGAGAAGGAACCATTGCTTTATGAGCATTTAATTTCATTAAATGGGAATCCTTTATGCGACAGGTAAGTGTTTAGGAAAGCTCTAGATCTAATCATATAATGAAGTTTCACTGTACTTAAAATTTCTTCAACCGTACCCAAAATGTTGCCTTTTGTAATGTATTGAATTTATTTATATTACATGCTTAATTCAACTGGAATTAATTTGGGGAACATTATGATTCATCTTTTCTAATTGTAGAGGCTGGGATTTTCCAATGTAATTTCTCCAGCATCTATTTAAATATTCGCCTATTATTTAAGAAGAATTATAGGAGCCTTAATAAGATAAAAAGAAAATGCCATAGGTTTTACTCAGATATCTCAGTACTCAAACCGAGAGCTATGTCAGCCCCCACCAATCATCTGAGATATATGGGGGAGCTCACTTCATTGTGTTTTCACCACACCCACTTTCAGCTGGCCCCACTGAGAGGTGACTGATTGCTGCTGCCTCTGAGGTTGGGATCCCATGGCTGAAATAAGTCAAAGGATATTCATTCTAACAGTGATCTTCTACTTCTGGGCCAAGAGGAGTAAGTCACATAACAAATGCAACTCTACTAGGAACAAGTCTACAGTGAAAACGTTATGTCTAAGGGCTTCTTATGTCCAACTCCATTCTATTTCAAGGTCTTATATTTAACAGGGTGGGGGTTCCCATTTATCCTAAGATAATTTCTTCTATTTCATGAAACAAATTACTAGCTTCTGTCAAAGGACAGGACTTCCCCTTGTGATCATTTAATGCAAATTAACGCATTTGCTAAAAAAAAGAAACCTCTCAGGATAGAGGGTTAAGTGGGAGTTACTATGATGAGACTAGATTAAAATTTCCAGTTGCCATTTTTATTACGCATAGGGAGAAACCAGTTTTAATTTTTTCCTCAACTTTCCATAGAATCTTGGAAGCCTTACCATGACTTAGCTTCCCCACCTAAAAAGGACACACAACAAAAATGTACACCCACAGTCTTCAAGTGCAAATGATTAATAAATTAATTTCACTAAGTTCTGCAAAATATAAAGTGCATACAAATGCTATGCAATTATAACACTCATTCTTGAAACAGTATTACTGCTGTTTGCAATACTGAGCTATAAAAATATATGGTTCCAACAGAAAACTGAGATTTTTTAAATGCTAATAATTCTCAAAAGGAAAGAAAATGACAATCGGGGTGGAAAATGACTCTCTCCGGGCACAGCATTCATTGTTCGGCTGTCTAGCCAAGGCAGTCATTATACAGATATACTACTTGAAGAAAAATAATATCATGTACTCTAAAGATGATTCTTGAGGGGGGAAAAAACAGCTCGATATACAAAACCAGCTGAAAAGTAAAGATGTATCCTCTGAAAGCAGGTTGAATATGTTAATCTAGTGAAAAGAATGGTCCTTCATGTTTTGGCAAAGTCTTTTCCAGCCCAGAGTAAACATGAAATGAGCAGGCCGGAGTAAACTGGCTTCACAGTGTACAAAGCAGTTCACAGGGATGTTGCCACAGCAAAGTAAGCGGACATACATTTGAGGTCATTTGCATGAGTCAAACTTTGCAATGAGTAACTCACCTAGGAAGATATAAATTATTTATATAATGCTTTGCAAAGGAAGTGATCTACTAAAGTTGTACTAGTTACATTCAAAAGAAAGTAGTTCTACATGGTTTGTTCATTATAGACAAATCTATTCACAGTATGTGCAACTACATGACATGTGAAATCATATGGCAAAAGGAAATGAATTAACGCAGAACATGGGAAAATATCCCTCACATGTTTTTAAATGCCCTGCAATTTTCACATTCAAAATTTTATGCATCTAAATCTAAAAAAATATTATATGGAATACTCTTAAATTACACAAACTGATAATTTACTGGATTTTTTACTCTAATAGGAGCAAATTACCACATACTTGAACAAAGTTAAAATAGTTACTATTTCTTTATAATAAATTTGATGTATAATTTACTTTACTTGTGCTTTTTGCACCAATTTATAAATACATTATATGCAACACACAACCGATTTGGACACCAACATTAACAATTAAATTCAAAATAGCAAATACTTACCATATAAAATAAACAGCAAATACATTTTTTATGAAAACCAGAGCTTTCTGAACTGGAGGCCAAATTCTCTGGAAACCATGTCAAGTTTGAGCACTGTGGAATCTCATGCCAGCTGCGAGATTCTTTTTCTCAAGTTGGCATAAGATTCAGGAGAACCAAAACTGGACACAGTCATTTTTGCCAAATCTGGCAATAAATAATTGGACAATTCCACCATGGTTTGTTGGGGCCTTTAGAATTTCCATGTCGTACCTTCACAGAGACTCTGGTCAGCAACCTTGCTACTGAAAACAAACTTGAGTACAGCTACTTCCAGCAGGCTTCCACCTTCTTAGGGCATCACTCACAGAAGCCCTGGGTTAAGTTCTTGGTCTAAGAAGTTTAAGTACTAAGCAACAATCTGTTTCAGCACCTTTTGACCACAACAAAAGCAAAGAATAACCCTATATAAATAAGAACGAAGTTTATAAAGTGCTTATGAAGTTACAAATATTTCAAATTAGAGTGATGTGAATAAGTGTCCATTTCACCATCAAAGGTAAATGCAGAATAAATGGGTCACTTTTCTGTCAAGACCTGACATGACTTTCAAATCAGTAGTTTGGTCCGGCACAGTTTGAAAAGAAAAAAAAACTTCATTAATGAATATATAAATATATTATATTTACCATAATTCATTCTTTCTATGAGATTCAAAAAAAGCACCAATATCAAAAAGTCTGCTACCAAACTTTCTCTGGAGTAGGCCCGCATGATCCACATTTTAAAACTTATTTTAAAGCTGAAAGCAACAAGACAAAACCACACCTCCTCCTTTGTTTTTTGTTTAAACACCTTTGTACAAGTGTAGCATAAAACATAAAGAAACTTCAAAGAATTGAAATAACAAAGGGACATTTCTAAAGATGACTAATGCATTAAATTTGATTTCTGCTTTTCAGTGCAAACATAAAACTTCATGTCTTGTCCTCTTCCAGATTCAGAAGTGTGAAGGGTGTCCATAGGGAGTCACTCCTTGCTGTGGCTGGTTACCTAAGAAGAAAAAGAAATACAAATAAAATTGTAGATGCAAAATTATGCCACAGATAGATGCCACCCCCTTGTCACTTCTCAGTAACAGCCTGACTGACTGGCCAGGAGCACAGCGCTGGCCAGGGGCCCCCCAGTGGCAGAGCGTAAACACTGCAGCTGAATTCATTTCTCAGGGAGCCCAGCTCACCTGAGTCCCACACCTGCCAGCCCAAGGTTCTGCCAGCACAAGGCTCAGACGAGGGTAATTGGTTTCTATCTCTGAACTGAGAAACAACTCAATACTAACTTACAAAAGGACTCTAAGTATCACTAAACATTGAAAGTGCTCAAGATTTTTATAAAAACACACCAATTGTTCTGCTTTAACATGGATATTATGAGATGAGAAAAGTAGCTTGAAAAAGTAGTAGGTACAAAGAAAGAAACAGGATGAGAATAGCCACTGCTCACACAACTCTTGTGGGACTGTTCAATACAGAGGCCCATTCTCAAGGTGTGATAGAAAAGGAACCCTCTGGAGGGTGCAGTGGGCAGCTCAGCTTAGCTGTCATTATTCAACCAAGGAGGCGGCAGAGTGTGCACCCGCCTTCGGAGAGACTTCGGAGCACTGTGGGCTCGGTTCCAGACCAAGCAATAAAGCGAGTCATAACCTTTTTCGGTGGAGGCTCTTGCCTTCAGTTTGTCAACCTGTGAAGCCCAGTAAAGCTCAGCGCAAGGAAACGGGGCAGGCCTGTGTGGTGATGCAGCAGCTCCGGGAAGAGCCGTCGGAGCTCTGCCCCAGCTTGTCCCTTGCTGTCAGCTGAAGAATGTTGGGCAGACGAGTCATGACCTTATGCTTTAGCTGTTTTCTCGTCTATAACTGGAACAGTGACAATATCTAACCTCATGGGGTGGTTTAGGAATTAAGTGAATTGATACATGTGAAGTCACAGTGTGCCTGGGTCCAAGAAAGTGCTCCGT
Organism: Myotis brandtii; assembly: GCF_000412655.1. NCBI lineage: Eukaryota > Metazoa > Chordata > Mammalia > Chiroptera > Vespertilionidae > Myotis > Myotis brandtii. The sequence goes on from NW_005356635.1 coordinate 3,384,091, forward strand.
AAAGGATGGCTGGTTGGGGGGCGAGGGCATAGATGGGATAAATGGTGATGGGAAAAATAATTTTTTTTTTAAAGCTGCATTTCATGAGCTCTGGGAAACTGGAAACAAGAGGAGATGTGCTCCCTAAATAGGTACTACTATATGAAAATCACTGGTACATATTTCTAAACATTGGAAAAAATCTAAAACACACACATTGGTCTTGTCCTTAAAATTATGTTGTCTATTTAGCCATGTAAAAATATCACCACCAGAATTAACGGAGCAATGACATTTTAACCACATGTCTGTTGAGTAGACCACACCTATTAAATAGCAACTGGAAAAGAGGATTGATTTACATAATTTAACTGAAATTAAATGAGGCTATAAGAGGAAAATATTTTTAAAGGGGAAAAAAGGTCTTGGTTATGTCCCGGGAAAGACACCAGGTACAGGAGGGGTATCTCCCCTGCAGGGAATCAGCAGCCAGGCCGAAAAGCCAGATGAAACCAAGCTGCCCGCCCTCAGTTGGAAACCGGCCCCTTCCTTGCAGCACCCTACCGGTCGCAGGGGCAGGGCTGCTCAGGACAGGCTGCTCAACTCTGCACCCCAGAAGCATGTACCCTGGAACCAGGAGAACCTGCTCCTCTCCTCACTCTATGGATGAGAACCACATGATCCAGATAACGGCGGCAGAGCTGGCACCAGATTTAGGTCCCCTGGCTTCCAGGCCAATACTCTGCCCCAGAGGGCTGGCTCCCGTTGCTAACAAATTTCCTGCGCCTGCTGCCAACACAGGGTGATAGAGTCACGGAGCTCCCCGCTGGCGTCCACACGAGGGAGCTGAATGGGTGAGTGGTATTCACTCTAGAGGCAGCACCATTAAAAATATCAGCCCACACAGCAGGCGGGACCACCTCGCCGCCTGTGGTGGTACAGGTCTGATGTGTCTGAGTTGTTGTCAGGAAGGGTAGGATGGTGCAGTGGTGAAAACAGCCACTGCCCTGTGACCAGGATACAGGTCTAATGCTGGCTTCCCTCTGTCTATGACTTTGGGGAGGTCACCTAACCTTCATCAGTACACGTGAGGACATCCACTGAGTTGCTCTCTAAACCTTCCAACTTTATAAGAAGGGCACCTGCAGCTCCACAGGGGTCCCCAAAAGAAAAGAAATATTTCCAGGTTCAGCTGAAAGCAGCAGGAAAACCTCTTCACTGAACTTAAAAAAACAAAACAAAAAAACAAAAAAACAAAAAACAACACAAAAAAGATTGGGGTTTTTCTAGGAAAAGTAGCATTCAAACCAAAACAAATTAAAAAAGCACCTTAACACCGTAGACCCGTGGTCAGCAAACTGAGGCTCTCGAGCCACATGCGGCTCTTTGGCCCCTTGAGTGTGGCTCTTCCTAAGCCTTAGGAGTACCCTAATTAAGTTAATAACAATGTACCTACTTATATAGTTTAAGTTTAAAAAATTTGGCTCTCAAAAGAAATTTCAATCGTTGTACTATTGATATTTGGCTCTGTTGACTAATGAGTTTGCCGACCACTGCCGTAGACTAAACAAAGATGAAGTGGTATCAAGGAAGACAGTGCAGTTTTTGAGGAGCCCTTGTGTTTTGCTTGTGTGCTTGTTTTCAGTTTCCCAGGAACCATCTGTCCTGGCAAGAGGGGTACTTACTGGAGAGCTGCTTCTGGAGCTGCCGCACCAGGGCAGCCGTCTGCTGCTGCTGCTGTGTCTGCTGCAAGCCTTGCCTGGGAAACTGCAATGTGACAGGAGAAAGAGGGCGTCAGCCCGGGTGCCCAACACAGACACAGAGACTGACTCCCAGGGTCAGATAGTCTTCAACTACTCCAGGACAAAGGTGCCAGGCCAGAGTGTGTTCCTTTATTTTCACCTCCATCTTGGCCTCCATCTGGTGACCATCTGAAGTGCCCAATCCACTTAAAAGTCCTCTCCATGTGGTTACTTGGCATTTATTTGAAGAGTTCTGATGAAGGAGCCCATACTCCAGCAGTGACCCAGTGACTCAAATGTCCTTCTTATCTCTCCCTTCATCAGCTGGCTTATTTTAGTGTCACCATATTAGAAAACATTTTCATTGGCAAAATGCAAGCTTTCGGTCGGGGGATCTGTTCAAGCACCATAGGCCCTGCCTGCCCTGCATGAACGGCAGGGATGTGCTGAGGCAGAGCAGGCCCCAGGTCCGGACTCTCACGACTGAGCCTCCCACTGGAGGAGGAGAAAGGTCCACTACTCTCCCCGGTGGCTGGGCTGGGCGGGGGCACCAAGGGCGCAAACTCTGAGGAGGTGCTCACTTCCAGGGTCGTGCAAGTGCAGGCACAGATGAGGGCCCATATGCCCGGGTTCTGTCCATTAAGTTGATACAAAAAATTGTGGTGGTTCTTCTAGGAAAAAAAAACTGTCCGGTAGAAGTGAAATCACTTTAGACTAAAATCACTGGTAGTGCTGATTTACTTTTCCCTTAACCTTTAAATTTCAGACTGTTGAGCTTTTCTTCCTTTTCGTGCCTGCCTTCTCTCCCTCTCCCCCTTCCCTCCACCTGGCCTTTTACTACTGTGACAGAGGACATGTTCTTCTGCAAGGCCATCTTGACATGTACACATCAGAATTGTGCAGGCTATTTCTCACTCACCTCCACAGGCCACGCCCCACCCCATGGGGGCCTGTCACCAGCCTCCTGGATGGAGTGTGGCCAGGCTGGCCCCTTGCCTCTTACGTCTAGATGGGGAGGCGCAGCCCCCGGAGACTGCAGGGCAGGAGCAGGTATAGTTGGAAGGGAGCAGAGTCCAATTTTGTTTTTGCCAATTTCCTTCAGGACAAGTCTCTGCTGGTGGAACACATCTCTCTCTGGGAAGGCCACAGCTCCTGCCAGCAGCCCTCTCCTTTTCTCTCCTTCTTGTGCCATGGCCACAGAGCCCGGGGGTGTAACTGCTTCTGGCCTGGGGCCCTTTGTCATGCCTGGTTTCCCTTAACCTACCCATACCACTGTAAACAGTCTTTTTAAAAAAACTCAATTACCCAGTATGAGTGAAACATATATTTCCTCCTCAGAGCTTGCTGCTATGGCTAAAAATAGCCCAGGATTATATTTAAGGTTGCCCGATTTAGCAAATGAAAATATGGAACACCCAGCTAAATGTCAATTTCAGATAAACAACACTTTTATTTTTTATTTTTTTTTTTAGTTCTAAGTATGTCCCAAGTACTGCATGGGGCACATATCGCATTTAGTGTATGCCCCATACAATATTTGGAACATAATTCTAGAGTTATTCATTGTTTACCTAAAGCTGAAATTAATTTATCTGGCAACCCTAATTACAGGGCATCACTGGGTTGATTCTGTTAAAGCTGAATATTTCGCACAACACCTGATCCACCTGTTTCTCTCACACTGGACTGTGAGTGACTTAAAGACTTGGGCTTATCTGTTAATGTATCCCTAGTATCCAGCAGTGCCAGGCACACCGTAGGTGCTCAGAAAAAATGGACAGAATGACTAACCGTGAAGTGCCTTCAATTTCCAAACCTGCCTCGTAACAAGAAAGGTGCACCTCCACCCATGTTACTATTTCCCCCAATACATGGAAGGAAAAGAGCAGCTTGCCACTTTCTCCCACTGCCCAAATGAAGAGGGGAAAAGAAAACAAAAATCCATCTTTCAGTGATGCAAAAACGTTCATAAAATATGAAGTAAGTTCTTTTCTATTCAGTGGTTTCTATGATTATTTGGAAATAGACCCTATTTCTTTAACAAAAGCTAATATGGTTCTATGTATGAGGCAGTGTTCTAGACAGCACCTGTATACATGAGCCCAGCGAGCCCAGCTAACCCTGAAAGGATAATACCACCCTCAGTCTCTCACACAAACCCTGGGCATGTGTGTTATGAAATTCAGTACGCATATGATTTACTATGAAACATTCATAATACATAGACCAAGCAAGATATAGGACAGTACTCCATAATCAAATATTTTAAATCTCTGCAGCAAAACACACAAACAGTCATATCAGATAAAACAAATAAAAAGAGCTTCACATCTGAGGTCAGCTTTTATTACCAAATTAATCAGGTCAGGCTTCGCTGTTCAATGAGTTATAAATAAAATTTCCATTCTCACAGGTGTCTGAATTTTGGGAATGAATATAAGAAATTGTGAAGCTTTTTTTTTTTACAGATGGAAGAAGTGGAGGCTTTGAGGGGTGAAGTCAGTCCATGATCCCTGTAAATTTTGGGGCTGGAATTCAGACTCATCTTTCTGAGTCCAGAGCTCATGATCCTAACCACAATCTAGTGCTGTCCTTAATTGGAATATTAGCTTCCAAATATTAATTTATTTGAATATAATCACAGATTCTAAATGGTCGGCTGCAAAGATGTCTAATCTTATTAGCTGATTAAGGTACACAACACATAGATATCTAACATTTGTTCATTCAACACTCAGTGCCTTCTCTACGTTCATTTAAAGTCTGCTTCAAGTAGAGTATTTCTTAGAATGAAACACTGTAATGATCTCCTCAGATTTTTTTATTTTGAGCCAAGGCAGTAACTAGGTCCCTGAGAAGCTAGTGTTTGTGCACAAGCACCCAGGAACACATGCAGGTGCATATGTATGTTGGAGAATGGTGGGTGGCCCACTGGGTGACCTTAAGAGATAATATCCCTGGGGGGGACCCCAAGACACTGTTGGGATGTCTACAAGGTCAAAACCATTTTCATAACACTAAGAAATTATTTGCTTTTTCACTCATTTTTTCATGAGTGTACTATGCAGTTTTCCAGAGAATAATAATGTGTGATACTGCAACAAAATGAATGTCTTTTTAACCCAGACATTGAAGTTTTCAAAACTGTAAAACAGTGTCATTCTCATTAATTTTTAGTTTGAAATATACACCCATTTTTCATTAAAAATGTTATTTCTTTTCATATGTAATTTTATTTTAGAATTACGAAATATTTTTAATATTTGTTTTAATTTCTAGTAAAGTAAATACCGATAGACACAAAAGCTTTTGCATGTGAAGGGCCACAGCTTTTGCTTGTGACGGGTTCAGAGGCCAAGAGCACTGAGAGCAGCAGGGGAAATCCATGGGATGATCTATCATCTCCAGTACTCTCAGCTATAGTGCTTCACTACATTCCTCTCAAGGCCACCTGACACTAAATGCAACTGGCTTTAACTTGTATATGTACATGAGCACGCAAGAGATTGCATGTGCAATTTTCTTGGGAAAAGAAAGAGTGCCACCAACTCCCCACAGAAATACCATTACTGAGCATTTCAAATCAAGTCACTGAATGTCTCCTGCGAAGGCTGAGCCCTGCACATGGCAGAGGAGCATAAAACCAACAGGGGAAATTTAAGGAGTCACCCTCTTGGACTCCTCCCCAGACTTCCTGAATTAGAATTTCGGGGGCTGAAAACCCGTATTTTGTAAATGATCCCTCCGGTGATCTGATGCTTGGCTAGATTTTGGAGTCATGCTTGTAGTGAGAGTTGGAACTTTAAATTGACCAAAAATAGGTCAGAAAACAGGTCAACTGAGGTCCTACAATTGCCATCTGTGTATGTTTGATCTTCCTGCTGCAATGTAATGAACAAACAGGGAAAGGTCTCTCTGAACTCCATCCATGCAGGAGCTGATGGTTTCTCCCACCTGTCCCTTTGCAGATGTTAATCCTCCCAGAACATCCTCCCTTTCATCCTGTCCTGCACCCTCAAAAAGACCCCAGCCTTGAACAGGCTCCAGCTGCCAGCCACGCCCTCAGGCATCTGCTGAGTGAATCAGTGCTCTTGTGCCTGGGCACTGTGATGCCCTTATTAGCAACAAGGCAGCTGCCTCTCCCCCGCCCGCACACTCTGAGGAGGGGTGGGAGCTGTGCTATGTTCCCACTGCAACCACAGACAGAGCACAGGCTTCATGATCTCCGTCAAGTGGAACAGGTCAACAAAGCATAGTCACTCTCCAGTAAACACATTCTCTGCTGAACTAAAAGAATATATTAAGAAGTATTTTGGCCTGGCTGAGTGTCTCAGTTGGTTGGAGTGTACTCCCATACACCAAAAGGTTGTGGGTTTGATCCCAGTCAAGTCACATGTGGGAGGCAACCCATCAGTTCCTCACATTGATGTTGTTTTTCTCTCTCTCTCATTCTCTCCCTCTCTCTAAAAATCAAGTAAAAAAAAAAAAAAAAGTACCCTGTTTTGTAATTTGACTGAAAAGTATCTGTTGGGATTGGCTCCAATCAAGGAAGAACTATACATTTTCTACTAACTTATTTAATGATGCAAGTGTCAAAAGAACCACAATTCACTGATTCACTTATTCTCATCCCTAACTGTGAACATTTGTAATAAATAAACTTGTACTACTGAGAAAAAAAGATTTTGACACTTCACATATGCAAGTAGAGAATTGATAGTATCAGTTTCAAAGATGATTTTTGTATTTAAAGTTTCTGGCTTAAATATCTAATGGTGCAGATTTTGAACTTTATAAGAACAAATTTGGTTTAAAAAGTAAGAACTTGCTCTAGTTTTGTGACCTTGTGTACTTTTTAAATAAAATTAAGAAAGTAGTTTTCTGCAATAAATAAATAAATAAATAAATAAATTAAATTAAATAAAAATAAAGCAAAAAAACAAAAACAAAACACAAAAACACAAAAACACCAAAAACATATCCTTGGGTGTAAAATTAAATAAAAATAAAGCAAAAAACAAAAAAACAAAAACACAAAAACACCAAAAACATATCCTTGGGTGAGGATTGAAAAAAAAAATTTTTTTTCATGTATATTCTGCCTGATCCCTATATGTCTATTTTGACAACACACATTTATTCAAGATTATTAAATTTTTGCTCAACCATTACTAAAGGAAGTGCATCATTAACTAATAATTTCTATTTAATTGAATCTTTTTGTGGCAAAGCGACTTTCTTGGGGCTGTCCCGGCAGCAGAAGCAGACCCCGACTGGTCACCTAGTGGCAGGACTGCTGCGGTTAGCGACGCACCTGCCTCACAGCGGGTTTGTCACCTTGCCCTCCGAACTGTGTTCTTCTTTACTTATGGGTACTCTGTGGAGTTTCTTCATTCATTGCTATGACACTCAACAAATCATTTGACAATGCTCATCCAGATCCAAGCACTTCTCTGGGTTCAGGGACACAAACGTGGGTAAAGCACTGTCCCTGCCTCCTGGCCGCCAAGGTTCTTGCTCTAGCAACAACCTGTGAGCACATTATTGGTGAGCAGAAGCACAAGGCACCAAGGCAACCTTTATTTCCAAACTGTTCTGCCACTTGACAGAGTCCACAGACAGTCTGCAGGTCCTCGGATGAATGGAGCGCAGCCCTTCACGGGCACCAGACCCCACAGAGACCCCAGCCCTGCATAGGCTTCTCCGCCCAGCCAGGCGCCTCTGCGGGCACCCCGAGTGGGAACCAGCGGCCTGGAGTTTACAGTGTTTAGTACGCATTTATCTGCAAGATAACTAGCAACCTGTATGCAGTCATTTTTTAAATCTGCACACCATCAGTTCTTTAGTAAAAAGGAAATATATCAAATTTATCTGTCCTGTTAATAAAAATCTCTAGGATATCTTCCCCAACTTCTTTCTATAAATATTATACTCCTTTTCCTTCATAATGAAAAGAAAAATCCAAATTCAAGCAAAGAAAGGCAACATGGTTCACTAACTTTCTCTGGACCTGATTTTCTTCATTTGAAAAGGAGAATAATATTATCTAAATTCTGAAAAATTTCTCAATTTCTCTAAATGGAACATAATTTTTTTGAGGAAGACTATATGACAATTTCACACATGATCTTTAACTAAAAGTTAATGCAATTGTTTAAGTAACTATTATGCATATCTTTAAAAGGCATAAATTCAGTATAATAAGATAACGACACAAGGATGAGTCAATTTAAAAAGCCACATTATTAAAGTTTTCTGTTAGCATATTTTCCAGGTCACACACCTAGGACACCTGCATTTAAGATGAAAAGAAATGACACAGCAGGGTGGGCTAAACATTATTTTCTTTAAAGCTGGAAGTAACTTTAAATCATGGCCTGTTAACATCTGATTAAAGTTAATTTAATCATAACAACTCATAAGCTTTAAAAGTATCTTTCAAGTTAAGAACTATAATTAGGCCCAAACTAGAGGCCACGTGTAATACTCCAGCAAAGGCACCCTGTCTCTTTCCTGATGCTCTTCTTACACAGAAAAGTGATTATAGAAGAAATGACAGAAAACATAGGATTCCCTAGATTTAATCTGTGAGCACCAGCTTTTCTTACAGAAAAGCTTTTCACAGAAAAGCTTGATTTGCTGATGACACTTCTTGAAAAAGTACCCATTCTGTTCTGTTGGTTTTGACTCCTAGGTGAACTTTTTTACAGCAGAGGTGGACCTGCCTAGATGGGTGCTGCCGCTACCATTCATTATCCTACCTGTTCCAGCTGCGCTTGGTCACCAGGAGAGCAGACCAACAAGGGGACAGTCAATAGCAGTGAACAGTGGTGCCTTTCCATGCGCACTGCGCCCACTCTCCCCATCAGGCGTCCCAAACTTATATTCCTCTTCACCTGTTATGGATTGAATTGCCGCCTCCCCCAAAGACAGGGTAGTGTCCTAACGCTCAGTACCTCACAATGTAACCTTATTTGGAGAAAGGATCTTTACAGAGGTAATCAAGTTAAAATGAGGTCTTGAGGGTGAGATCGGATCCAATATGACTGGGGTTCTTATGAAAAAGAGAAATTTCAAAACAAACACATTTATAGTGAACACCCCATGAGAAGATGAAGGCAGGGATTGGAGTACTGTTTCTATAAAACAAGGAATGTCCAGCATTGTCAGCAGATCACCAGGAGCAAGGGGAGAGGCACAGGACAGTTTCTCTCTCATAGCCCTCAAAGGAGCCAACCCTGCCAACACCTTAATCTTGGACTTCTAGCCTCCAGAACGGGGGTCCTCAAACTACGGCCCGCGGGCCACATGCAAATACAAATATTGTATTTGTTCCCGTTTTGTTTTTTTACTTCAAAATAAGATATGTGCAGTGTGCATAGGAATTTGTTCATAGTTTTTTTTTAAACTATAGTCCGGCCCTCCAATGGTCTGAGGGACAGTGAACTGGCCCCCTGCTTAAAAAGTTTGAGGACCCCTGCTCCAGAACCTTGAGAAAATGCATTTCTGGGCTTAAGCCACCCCGTGTGTGGTACTTGGTTACAGCACCCTTCGCAAACTCATCCAATCTTTCAGCTCTTCTACTGCTCTCCACTGATATGCTGATCTAAGCATCTGGTGGCAGAGGATGTACTGGGCTCTTCGTTAGTGCGCTCCAGAACCTCTGGCACAGTGCTGGCTCCACTGTATGTACTGAATAAGCGCATGTTGAATTAAATTGTGAATGTCACCAGGTAGTGGTGGGGCAAGTCGCGGGAATGGAGGTGGCTGTTTGTCCCCCACCACTTCTCACCTGAGACGGCATGACTCAGAACCCCAAATGCACCAGAGCTGGCTTCTCTTTAACAGCCTGCTCACTGCTCCGTCTCAGCAAGGAAAGAAACAGAGAATGAAGAGCACTGACTGGCCAGGAATGAGAATCAGATATGCTGAGGATGTTCATAATAAAAATAAACATATTTAGAAGGTATATAATAAATCTTAGTGGAACTAATAAGGATCGAGTCTACAACTCAGGCATGTGCGCTGAACAGGAATCGAATCGTGACCTCCTGGTTCATAGGTTGATGCTCAACCATTGAGCCACACCGGCCAGGCTAGAAGTACTATTTTTGAAATTGGAAACAATCTAAATGTTTGACTGTAGGTGGGGTGATTAAGCAAATACTAGCAGAGCAATACAAAAAAAAAAAAGAACCTAATGTGGAGTTCACTATCCATTAAGATTGCTGTAATGGGATTCTGTGTTTCTCTGAAATTACTTTCCTATGAACACAATGAGGGGAAATCTTGTGCTGTGTTCGGATAACCCTGCTCAATCCCTGGGATAGAAACATTTTAAGCCAGTGAGTGAAATACAACCTAATACACTAAAAAATTTCAATACTGTCTTAGAAGTCAAAATTGAATAAGTTTAACATATATTCTTCACACAAAATACATTCATTAAGTATTTATGAAACTATTAGATGAGTAAGAATATTAAATTCCCTTATATTCAATATGCTTTAATCCTAGTGTAAAAGGGAGATCATCTCCTCTCATTCTCCATAAGCTCATCCTCTGCTTCAAATTATAATTAAGAAGTGTAAAGACAAATCTCCCACATCCCTTTAGATTTAACTTTGTGATAGAATCAGATGTTTATTTTTTTTTACTCTATCCAAAATAACTATTATATTTCAGGTACCTGATATTAATATTCATATGTGTTTATTAATATTCATATGTAGCATGATTCTCTACGGATTTATACCCTTAATATCTTATATATTTCCCACATACTGTATTACATTATAAACCAAGTAAACTAATAATCAGTGGATAAAAGGCCAGAGAAAGACTAATGAATATACTCTTAATGTTTGCTTAACTGTAGATGTCAACCCAATTAAAATTTTTTTATAAAATGACTATTTTATAAGGACTTGTACCTATACATTAAAGCAAACATTTTTGAAAAGTAGAACTCTGAGGATGGCAGTTAAACATATGTGTGACTAAATAGACACATTTTAAATACATAAAAGTACATAGATTAAATGTACTTGTATGTGTAAATTTTACTTGTCAGACATATATATGTGCTTATTTAATATGTAAGATAAATCAAAGGTTAAAAAAAGTTAAAAATGTACAATATCATACTGTTATATACTCAAAGCAATAAAATCAGTCCTATATTTAATATTTGTCTCTTGTTAAAGTAGGTATTATTTAACCATAGCCTATTAGCAATGGCTAGCCAAAAAAAGTTATAATTCTCAGATTAATGGGTTCCTTATAATTGTTAGTCAAGTACTCATATATGAATTTGCATTAATCTCTGAAAAGGTGTAGGGAGAGCTCAGGAGATTTATCTCAGTGCTGCGGCAGATGCAATGGCGTGAGCACGCTCCGCCTGCACAAGCTTCCTCGGCACACCAGGAAGTGGCATCGCCCGCCTGAGCCTGTTATATACTCAAAGCAATAAAATCAGTCCTATATTTAATATTTGTCTCTTGTTAAAGTAGGTATTATTTAACCATAGCCTATTAGCAATGGCTAGCCAAAAAAAGTTATAATTCTCAGATTAATGGGTTCCTTATAATTGTTAGTCAAGTGCTCATATATGAATTTGCATTAATCTCTGAAAAGGTATAATTCTATTATATTCATTTTCCCCTGTTCTTTACATAATCTGTGCTGCTAACATGAACATTACAGCATAATAAGTCTTTGTTTTAAATTAGAAAGAAAAAAAAAGGCTAAGGATTTGCCAGGTTAACATTAAATATTCCAAATTTGTCAACCTGACAAAATTTGTATTTCTTGGCTTTCTGTCAAAATACCACCAGAACCCTGGCAGGATAGCACAGTTGGTTGGTGTGTCATCCTGGTGTACCAAGGTTGCCAGTTCCATCCCCAGTCAGGGCACAGAGAAACATCAATGATGACAGAGAATTATCCATTGGCTGCTTCCTGCACACCCCCTACTGGGGACTGGCCTGCAACCTGGGCATGTGCCCTTGACTGGAATCGAACCAGGACCTTTCAGTCCATGGGCTGAAGCTCTATCCACTGAGCCAAACCAGCCAAGGCAATAAATAAATTTTTAAAAAAAATACCACCAGAATTTTTTGTTGCATACAAAAAGAAAAGATAAGGGCTACTTTAAGCTTTTTTACTGCCTCATATACTAATACTAATGGCCTGGTGCATGAATTCATGCGCATTGAAAGGAAATTAATTAGAAGAAATATTTTAATATTGTTAATTGTCCTTTCTTTATAATAGAAGTGTCAACCGAATTCATGATCAACAATGACAGATCGAAACATACACGTGCAATTGGTGCCAGCGAGAGCTTTATATGTATCACGCATGTGCTAGTCAACTTAGCCTTTTATATACATAGAATAAACTTGCTTAATTAAACCTGCTTTCTGAGGTAGCTAACATTTTTCCAGCCCAGTGAAGCACCCCAACTTCTCTTTCAGGTAATTGTCAGCAACACAGCAACACAGTAAATATCAACATGAAGCAGATTATTATTGTAGATCATGCAGGGAGATCAAAGGGTAAAATATTTAACTGCAGCAGTGTTTGACTATTTTCTGTGCAGTAAGAAAACCTAAAGTCATGTTCAAGGTCCACCATTTCTTACTTCTTTTCAGTTGGGTCAAGTTTCTAAACTTTCTAAATCTCCATTTGCCAGCTAATGAAAAGAAAATAGGATTCCACCGAGTCTCCTATCTACCTACTCCAGGACTTCTGTGAGGATCAAATGAGATGAGGCACGGAAAACGCTTCACAGACATTTGGTTAAAGTGTGAAATGTTTGCACCTGGCTATAAAGCAAGTTATGTTCCTGGGCTGAAGAAACCGCAAGGAGGCTAGTCGTTGCTAGGGAGAGGAGGGCGGACGTTGCTACATGACGTCATTATCTGGCGCCCACAGCCACCGTTTCCAGGCTGGGCTGGGCTGTGGGCTGCATTTTGCGCCATGGGGTCTCAGCAGCATCGGCTACAATTGGTGGGCTGTCGCTCCAGGGTGGTGGTGGGGCCTGTCTCCCACTTGGGGGAAGCTGAGTATTGCTTTGTTGGCACCAGGTCTGCAGTGCCATTTCTCTGTGCACGTCACGGCAGCTCCTGCGTTGAGCGTCTGGCCCCTGGTGGTCAGTGCACGTCATAGTGACTGGTCAGACGGTCGGACACTTAGCATATTAGCCTTATATATATATATAGATACCTACGGAAAAGTTAATTTAATTGCCAAATTTAGTCTAATTGAAGCCATAGACAACTCCTGAATACTGGATCAAGTTGAAGATATATATATAATAGATACCTACGGAAAAGTTAATTTAATTGCCAAATTTAGTCTAATTGAAGCCATAGACAACTCCTGAATACTGGATCAAGTTGAAGAAAGAATTTAAGGTATTTTTAGTAAATGCCCATTTTAAACTCAAGGAGTCAAATACTAGGCTTCTTATTTATTTATTTATTTATTTATTTATTTATTTTGTTAATCCTCACCCAAGAATATTTTTCCATTGATTTATAGATTGGAAGAGAGAGGGAAAGACAGAGAGAAGCATTGATGTGAGAGAAACACATCGATTGGTTGCCTCCTACATGAGCCCTGACCAGGGCCTGGGCCGGGGAGGAGCCTGCAACCAAGGTATGGGCCCTTCACCGGTATTGAACCTGGGACCCTTTGGTCCTCAGGCCGATGCTCTCTCTGTTGAGCCAAACCGGCTAAGGCTAGGCTTCAAATGAGAAACACAGTTTAGGGATCAATAGATAGACAAATTTCGAAGGGAAAGCTCTTCCTTAAAATAGAATACCATATGTTAATCACAGAAAAAATAATAGAATTAGCAAATCATCATTTTTTCCCTGCCCATGTGAAAAAAAATTTAGGCAAGAATACTTTAATTTATGCTGACACTAGTATGTAAAGTCTAATTAGTAAAAGAACAACTAGATTATGTAAAACATCCCCATAAATTATTTTTTAATTTCAAAAGGAAAATAACTTTCTAGTTAAGAAATCTATTGGATCACCTAAACAAAGAGATGAGAGTAATATCACCAATAATGTTTATCCTAATGTGATGTACTGAGAAAGACACAATGTCTCCTCTGTGATATTCCCACCAAAAACGTATAATCGGAATCTAATCATGAAACATCAGACAAATCAAATCGAGTAACATTCTACAAAATCCTAGGGACCTCAAAAAGAAATTTCAATGTAAATCGTGAAGACCAAAATAAAACAAACAAAAACCCCTGCACATTTACAAGATGAAAGGTGAGTAACAGAGTGATCCTAGACTAAGAAAAAAACCTGCAACAAGGACATAAATGGTATTATTGGTGCAACTGGCACAATTTGCGAAAGATGTATAGATTGTAGTCCATGAATGTTGTCAATTTCCTGGTTTTAGTTGTATCAAGTTTTTTTGTAGAATATCCTTGTTGTTAAAAAAACACACACAAGTATTTGGAGGAAAGGGGCACGAACCTCCAACTTACTAAAGTGTACAAATTAGGAAAAAAATGTGGGTGTGTGCTTAGAGAATAATAAAACAAATGTGGCAAGAGAACCAAGATGGTGGCATAGGTAAACGCCAGTAGTTGCTGCCTCCCACAACCACATCAAAATTACAACTAAAATACAAAACAACTATCACCCAGAACCGCGGAAAAGATGGCTGAGTAGAAGTTCTACAACTAGAGAGGTAAAGAAGAAAGTGCACTGAGACTGGTAGGAGGTGCGGAGGCGCGGAACAGACTGGTTTAGCACCCGGGTGAGCCGCTTTTTTAATCAGGAGGGAAATCGCCTTTGTGGAGGCTGCCTGGAGGAGCGAGGGGTCCCAGCCCCACTCCAGACACCCAGTCCAGGGTCCCAGAGCTGGGGAAAGAAGTCCCTACTGGCAGTAAGAACTACGGGCTGTAAAAACCAGTGTGGATTGGGGCTGAGTGACACACAGGCTGCTGGAGACCTAGCTGTTCCTCTTAAAAGGCCTGCATCATGAACTGAATTTACAAGCTCCCACTTCCTCTGAGCTCCAGTGC
>NW_005356635.1:3398920-3399416 GCF_000412655.1 Myotis brandtii
CCTCCTCTGTGCAGGGCTGACTGGCAGCCATTTCTGTTTGCTCCGCCCTGGTGATTCCCGGAGACCCCACCCCACCCAATTTACAACCCCACCCAAGCTGTGCACATGAATTGTCTTTCCTTTCTCAGGTGAAAACTCTGTCAAACAAGCTGCAACTGGGTCAGGGAGCTGCAAACCTATCAATAAAAGGCCCAGAAAAACCAGCACCAGCACCAGCCTGCCTTTCTTCACAGTTGGGCCTCATCTGGGCACTTCCAAACCCAATACAAAGAGGAAGTATCTGCAGATTCTTCCTGGTGGCCCAAGACAGTGGCTGACTTTGCACCTTCCTGGAGACCCAAGAGCCAGTGTACCAGTGGTCAGTGTGAGACCATACCAGATTACAGCTTTTCACATCCATAAGCGACACACTCAAGGGGCAGACGCAGTGAGCACCAAAGCCCCACTGAAGCAAGTCCTACTCCATAAGGGTGTCTCCTGCACAGCAGCTTTCCCA
>NW_005356635.1:3400229-3402330 GCF_000412655.1 Myotis brandtii
CAGGAAGCACAGAGAACCCCAAACAAGAGGAACTCAAAGAGGACCACACCAAGACACATCATAATGAAAATGCCAAGGGCAAAAGACAAAGATAGAATCTTAAAAGCAGCAAGAGAAAGACAGTCAGTTACCTACAAGGGAGTACACATATGAATGTCAGCTGATTTCTCAATAGAAACTATGCAGGCCAGAAGGGAGTGGCAAGAAATATTCAAAGTGATGAATAGCAAGAACCTACAACCAAGAATACTCTACCCAGCAAAGCTATCATTTAGAATTGAAGGTCAGATAAAGAGCTTCACAGACAAGAAAAAGCTACAGGAGTTCATCACCACTAAACCAATATTATATGAAATACTGAAGGGTATTCATTAAGAAGAAGAAGAAGAAGAAAAAGGTAAAGATAAAAAATATGAACAAATACACATCTATCAACAAGTGAATCTAAAAATCAAGTGAATAAATAATCTGATGAACAGAATAAACTGATGAATGGAATAGAATGAGGGGCATGGAAATGGAACAGACTGATGATTCTCAGAGGGAAGAGGGTGTGGGGGGTGCAAGAAGAGATTAGACAAAGATCTTATATGCATGTATGCATTACCTATGGACACAGACAATACAGTGGCGAGGGCTTGGGGTGGGGTGGGAACCTGGTGGAGGGGAGCTATGGGAGGAAAAAAGAGAGATATCTGTAATAATTTCAACAATAAAGATTAATTAAAAAACACACAAATGTGGCAAAATGTTCATAATTAGTGAATCTGGGTGAATTGTTTATGCCAATACTTTGTATTATTCTTGCAACTCTTCTGTAAGTTTGAAATTATTTCAGCCCTAGCTGGTTTGGCTCAGTGGATAGAGCGCAGGCCTGCGGACTGAAGGGTCCAGGATTTGATTCTGGTCAAGAGCACATGCCTGGGTTGCGGGCTTGATCCCCATTAAGGGGAGTGCAGGAGACAGCCAATCAATGATTCTCTCTCATCATTGATGTTTCTGACTCTCTCTTCCTCTCCCTTCCTCTTTGAAATCAATAAAAAAAAATTTTGTTTTGTTTTTAAAGAAATTATTACAAAATGCAAAGTTATATCTTGTTCTTAGGAGAGAGGTTAGAGTGAGCTAGCAGTATCCCATCCAAAGGATTCCCTTCCACATTTGAAAGGAACAGTCAGCCAACCCATGCTAATACACCCATGAGGATAAAGTAGAAGTCTGTGAATGTTTATATATTACTCTACTTGTAAAGCATTTTGAAGGTAGATTGCAGTAAATGTCAGAGACGCATTAAAAAAAAAAAGAATCCGAGCTAAAAATAAACTAGATTCATGATAAAGAATTTCCTTAAAAAATGGAGATCATAGTGGCTGTTCTTTTTTTCTTTACTAAAGTTTATTTAACAAAAGTACAATGTGAAAATGGACAGAGCTCGATTGGCATATTAGGCTTTTAATATATAGAATAGCTAAGATATGGAGATAGCCCAAGTGCCCAACAGTAGATGAGTAGATGAAAAACCCTGTGATACATTCACACCATGGAATACTATGCAACTGTAAAAAAGAAGGATCTCTTACCCTTTCAGACAGCATGGAGGGACCTGGAGAGTATTATGCTAAGTGAAATAAGCCAGACAGAGAAAGACAAGTATCACATGATATCACTTATATGTGGAATCTAATGAACAAAATAAACTGATGAACAAAATGGAACCAGAGACATTGAAGCATGCAACAGATGGACATATTTCCGAGGAAAGTGGGGGAGGGAGGAGGGAAGAGATTAACCAGATAACTTATATGAATACTAGAGGCCCAGTGCATGAGATTCATGCACTTGGTGGGTCCCTCAGCCCTGCCTGTGCCCTCTCACAGTCCAGGAGCCCTCAGGGGATGTCTGTCTGACGGCTTAGGCTGGCTCCCTCCAGGGGACTCCCTAAGCCAGCAGTCAGACTCCTTAGTGCTGCCGCTGTGTTTGCCAGCTATAAGCCCAGCTCAGGGATTCTGGCTAAGTGGCACTCCCCACTGTGGGAGCGCACTGACCACCAGGGGACAACTCCTGTGTTTAGTGTCTGCCCCCTGGTGGTAAGTGCGCGTCATAG
>NW_005356635.1:3403942-3441596 GCF_000412655.1 Myotis brandtii
TGCCTGGCTGCCGGCCGCCATCTTGGCTGACAGTTAATTTGCATATGCTCACTGATTAGCCAATGAAAAGGGTAGCGGTCGTACGCTAATTACCATGTTTCTCTTTTATTAGTGTAGATGTCTATAACCCATGGACACAGACAATAGTGTGATGAAGGCCTGGGGTGTGGGGTAGGAACAGGATGGAGGGGTCAATGAGGGGAAAAAAGGGACATCTGTAATATTTTCAACAATAAAGATAATTTCTTTTTAAATGGAGATCAAACTGAGCAAAGCAGGGGCTAGTCAAATGTCCACAGAATGTCTTAGTCCAGCTGACCATGTTCCCTTAGCAGCCCTACTCGCGTATATCAGACCTATCTCCCCTAACTCTACTCTGATACCTCCTAATGTACTCTAGTCCCGGCCATATTGTTCCTTCTTTACTACAAGTTATGAAACCATCCACATTCAAATTCTGTCTTGAAAAGAGACACCAGTTTTCCAAAGTGTAAAATGGGCAGCAGCCAGCTCCCTCTGTCTAGGTCAGTGATGGCGAACCTATGACACGCGTGTCAGAGGTGACACGCAAACTCATTTTTTTGGTTGATTTTTCTTTGTTAAATGGCATTTAAATATATAAAATAAATATCAAAAATATAAGTCTTTGTCTTACTATGGTTGCAAATATCAAAAAATTTCTATATGTGACACGGCACCAGAGTTAAGTTAGGGTTTTTCAAAATGCTGACACGCTGAGCTCAAAAGGTTCGCCATCACTGGTCTAGGTAGTACTCACGCACACAGCTCACATTGCTGAATTACCTGCAGAGTAAGTATCTATTTTACAGGTATTTCCAATATGTAGCAAGTGATGTGACCACTGATGGCAGTGAGAAAATGATCCTTTTTAGAATACATTTAGGTAAACAGAAAAAGAGGCAATTTAAAGAAAAAGGTTAAGTCAAAATAAAGCAGGGCTACAGCACTTGCAAAAGTAAAGGCTGCTGTAAGTTCTGAGGTTTGCAAATGTTCACTGATGCACATAACATTTCAAAGTTCGGTTCACAAAGCCAGAGAAGTAAACAATTATGAATTACTTGAAAATTCCTGCAGCAAATGCTAACTGCTGAAATCAGTATTTTTTTTTTACATCAGTAAAGATAATATTTCAGAAAGCACTCTCATGCTTTTTTGAAATTATAGTAAAAATTCACAGGAAGATAATCTTCTGAACTATATATATAGTAAGTTATAAAAATATTTTTGTGTCTGAATATAAATATTTTAGTTCATAGAGATGTCTGGAAAAACTTGAAAAGGAAAAATAGTATGATCTACTAAACCCCAAATATTTATTTGTATCTTTCTATGAAAACTAATACATCAACTACAACATCAATATCATCCTACTCTGATAAAGTTCTGGGGAAATTGCTAGAATATATTTAGGCTATTTTAATTGTTAACACTATTATGGGACATGAAAAATGCAAACAGACTTTAAGGAAAATGCCCCCATGTTTGATTTGGAAGCACCAGGCCTTACCAATGGCTGCTGGGGCTGCACGGTCTGCAGACTGAGGGGCTGGCTCTGGGGCTGCGAGGACGGCTGGGGCTGCGGGGGCTGCTGGGACTGCTGCATCTAGAAAGAAAAAGGATTTTATACTAAACAGAGGGGTTAATATTCCAGTCTTCTCTTCCCATATGCCTTTTATTTAATTATGTTGTTGCGGCAAAATAATACACACCAGCTTCTTCCATAGCAGCCTTGCCAAACTGCTCATCTTTCAAGGGAAAGACCTAAATCTCCTCCTCCATGAAGCCCTCTTGGACCTCACCCTTCAGTAGTCACAGCGTTCTCTGTCTATCCTGTCCTGCGTTGTCCCAGTACATGCTCTAAACTCACTGTCAACTCCTTTCATGTTGTCTGCCTTCCATATATCTTATCCTTCTTATACTACCACGTTAGACAAGGAGTGCTCGTAGTTATCTTTTCATTCCCTGTGACATCTGGATGAACTAGAAGATTCATTTGTGGTGTTTCCTTTCTTTCTTTTTAAAGGAAGATGAAAATAAAGATAGATAAGGAGGAGGAAACAAAGGAGTTGTTCTTAAAGAACTCCAGAAGATTAGTTTGTTTGTTTTTAAAGTAATTGTAGATATGGGAAGCTCTGGCATAAATTACAAGAATAAAATCATAAATTGTGTCTGTGACAGTTGGCAGAAATACAGAACTCTTGGAAACACTTCCAAGTCACAGAGGAAACACAGAGAATGAGAGGAAAATCCTAGCAGATGGTCTGTCTCAAGGACCTTCAGTTTCCTCCACCCAAACATTCATTTTGATGAGGACACCGCCAGACTTCTTTTCATCCTTTGCATTTTCCAACTCGGTGTGTATACTATCCTCCAATTTATTTTTTCTTCTTTAGGGCAATGCAATAAATAGCTACTGCCTGTTGGCACTTCTAAGTGACAATGCACATGGATGTGGAATCCAAGCAGAGATCTGGACGGGTTTCCCCAGTGTGAACAATGCTTACAATAGGGAAGCAGTTTTCCACTGACTCTGTGAACTCTGCCAAGACAAATGAACCCAACTTCATCACCAGAAAAGAAATAATCGTCATCCTGATGCAAAAACAAATCACTTCTCTTTTTCTCTAGGGAATGTGTTGTTAAGGCAAAAAATTACCAGAGGGACATAGTATGCTAATTGGGGTAAAAAGGGAATATTAACTTTTCCAGATTTGCAGCCTTAAAAAAAACACCAATGTAAGACAGAAGGTAATAACTAAAGAAATAAATGTAATAACTTTCCTCAGTGATTTGAAACTGTGAAACTTTGAAACAGAGGGAATATAAGCACCAGTCCTTGGTTGAGACATCAAGTTCTGTTCCTGTCCCTCCTGCGGGCAGGTTTATTCCTCACTGACCGTTCACCAGGGAACTAGAGTCCTGTGTTTTGGTGCTTTTCTTTCTTAGTAAAACATAAAATAACTGAGCATCTCAAGCTGGACTGCTGGTAAGATGGGAGGGCACTGTACAGACTCACCAGGCAATCTCCAACCCAACAAGGACAGACTCACACATAAGGAAGACCAATGGAACAGGTGAACATAATGCCTATATTTCATAAACGAGGAAGTTAAAAGCAAAAATGTGTCAAGGGGAGGAACCCTTTATCTAGAAGACCTAAAATTAATTTCAAATAATTAAAGGATAGCTCTCTGGATTCTAACAGTCAAGATGAAATATTTCTTTGAAATAGTCTACTTATTTAATGCCAACTTCATAGTCCAATTAGACCAGAGGTACTATAGAAATTTTTTTGGATTACAGACCCCTCTAGAAATATGATAAAAGCTCTAGACAGCTTTAAAAAATACATATAAGGAATTTTGCATTCATTTTGCATAGCCTCTAATTAAATGACTGAGTAAGCTGAGGCTCACCCTACCAATATAAAGGCATCGGCTACCTTGAAACTTAGTGAAAGGGGAAGGATGCTCTGCAAAATGTACGCTCCTGCTGTGACCTGGCATATTCACATAGGAAGACTCTGGTCAAGTTGAAACTAAATTATACCGCTTTAGTCCTGCTGTCAAATACACAGTGTTCCTTGGAACTTGGCAATTAAAGTCTGAAGTGCCTGTTATTCCTCGTAACTGCTAAGGACCCGCCAGGTACTGACCTCACCTCCCAGCCCCATACCTGGAGGAGCCTCTGCTGCTGTCGCACCTGCGGCTGTCTGGGCCGCATAGGGTCCTGAGGCAGCGGCACAGACGGCAGGTTCAGATGTGTGGGAGTCAGCACTGCATCGACTCCTCCACCCATCAGAGGGCTCTGCTGAAGGGACTGATGATTCAGTCTGGAAAGAACACACAGCTGGTTTCAGGCCCAAGCACACTGCCACATTTTTAATGGGCACTGCTAGCAAGCACATCACACACATTCACAGAGAAACGGCTGTGTTCAATAATTACTTGTACAATTCAAATTCAGTAAAGGTCAGTGGTTACGATAATCTGGATCCCCAGGGGTAGATGGGATCACTTGAAAAAGAACATGCATGATTAAAAATTGTTAATAGTTTTCAGTAACAAGTGACATTAACTGAGCATTTATTCTGGAGTAGGCACTGTGGTAAAAGTCTGAACGGTGTTATTTCATTGACTCTTCACAGCGGCCCTCTGAGGTCAGTAGTTTTGTTATCTCCCCTTTAAAAGTGAATAAACAGAGAGCTAGAGAAGTAACATACCAAAGTAATCCAGATAGAAAATGGTACAGGTGGGATTTAAACCCAGAACTTTGGGGCTTTAAAGTTCAAATTCTTGGGCAATGTGCAATGATGCCACTTATTAAAATTGTTTTCCAATTTTTTTTTTTTATCTTCCCAAATGTGCTACCATCAACCTTGCCCACTTTCCAAATAGTGATTACTTAGGGTTAGCGTGCAACATTGATAATACATGAAGCTAGGCTACTATCTACCGTCGCACAAAATTATGCGTGAACCTTAATTCTTCTAGATTAATGCCATCCCTAGAACGTTGTATGATGACTGAAATATTCTATATCTGCGCTGGCCACCAAAACTAGTTACATAATTTTTGAGCCTCGGTGCAAAATAAACTGCAAGGTTTCCTGATCAAAAATTAGAATTTCAAGAAGGTGACAGTAGAGTATTGCATCAAATGTGGGTCTTCTAAACACAGTCACCGGTGTGACTGTACTGGTCACACATCTTGGATGCTGGCCCTGCTGGCTACACGTGGCTACTGACCTATATTTTAAAAAAAAAGACAAAAATTAGAATTTCAAGAAGGTGACAGTAGAGTATTGCATCAAATGTGGGTCCTCTAAACACAGTCACCGGTGTGACTGTACTGGTCACACATCTTGGATGCTGGCCCTGCTGGCTACACGTGGCTACTGACCACTTCAAGTGTGACTAGTGTAACTGAGGGACTAAGTTTTAAATTGAACTTTAATTTGTTTAAATTGAAATAGCCATATGTGGCTGCTGGCTACTCTAATGGACAATGAAGTTACATACTATATCTAAGGGATCTGATTAAGCAAGAACTGAGAAGAGGTCTTTCATGACCCTGCTTTGCCAACCATCCCTGACGTGGAAAAGGTAAAAATTAAAATCTAAGAAAAGTCTTGTAGGCACCAGGTACAATGAGTATTGTAATCACAGACTTTATGGCTCTGTTCAAGACATTCTAGTAAGGCACTGCTAACATTAATCAACATTTTTTTAACTTAGATATTTTTAGCCAAAAAGACCTTTTTTAAAAGAAGGGAAAAGAAAGAACACTAGAACTAATATAGTGGTATCATCTAAATATATTACACCCATCTAAATATAATGGTATATTCTAAATGTAGTGGTTTCATCTAAATATATTACACCCATTCTATGGAAGATATGAATCAAAATATAGGAGCCTTTAATAAAATAAACAAGATGGGCCATTACTTATTTTGAATCTCTGGGTGCTCCTAAAAATAAGATGACATAATTTAAATTATATATAAATATGCAAGTTCACAAAAACAATATAAGTGCCATGCTCTAGAAGAAACATAACAAAGAGCCGTGTCCACTACTGCAATCATTGTTTCTAGATATGTTACCTCTGGGAGCCAGTCAGAGGCTGCAGGTACTGCGAGGCCTGTTGCTGAATATAGCCACTGGGCGGCTGCTGCATCTGTCTGAGTCTTTCCATCAGCGTAGGGTTGGAATGAGCAACCGGGTAGGTTCTGGAGTTATAGCTGGGGGACAGGACCACACTGCCAGCCTGCTGCTGCGGGGTCTGCTGCAAAGGCATCTGTGTTCCATACATAGTATAGCCTTGGGGCATGGCCTGCAGGTAGGCACAAGGAACAAAGTCAGTGTTTTTATTTACCACCAGCTTTCCTATTGCTAAGCTATATAGGGGTAAACCCAGGAGAAGCCCCCTGAAATTCACTATTCTCAAATGTTTTTATGACTCAAAGTATGAAAGAGATGCCATGAAGGCAGAGAGGCTAATCAGAAAGCTACAGAATGAACTGGTTACATAATGATTTACCAGAAAATACAATTAAAAAAATAAGAATCCTCATGTGGTTAAGAGATTAGTTTTAATATCAGTTGCTTGCTTATTCTGAAGGAGAAAGTGCATGTTTCCTTATAGACAAGCATCCATTCCTCTTATGCACAGATGACATCAGTGCTCAACAGACCCAAGCATCAATAATGCCACTTCTAAACTTACTCAGAAGAGCTGCCCCATGCTCATGTATATTAAAATAATGGTGTACACTTTCCTAATATGTGACTTCCCTAAATCTGATGAATGTGCCTGGAGTAACTAACCTGTTATAAAAAACAACAACATTAATATCTTACCAGAGTAAGGATGTAATAGATGACTATTCACTACCCTCTAGTCCTGGCTGGACTGAAGCCCAGTTCTGCACTGTACCAGTCATCTGAATACTTCATTTTTCTATGCAATATTAGCATACACATGACTGTTTCTCTAAATTTGACATCTAATGTAAATGAAAAACCTGAGGTTCACTAGATCACTATACTTTATAGAATAGAATGCTGACTAGAGTAGAAGAGGACTGCTGTTCAAATCCTGAAAGTACCATATTTTAAGGTAGTGTAATGGCACTGGCTTGGAAGACAGAAAAATGTGTAATGAACTTCCAGCAGGCAGCATGAATGGAACCAGCCTGTAGGGTTCCGTGCCTGCGCAGGCCAACCTCGCTCTCCTTTGAGCTGTGGACAAAGTATGTGCTGCTAGCCCCAACTAGCTGTCTTACCAACATCCCAGCTCCTGATTATGGGAGCGACAGGGTAAAAGTACATGGATGCAGAAAAAACAAAATTATTAGAAAAACAGCTCCAGATTCACATTATATGAAGGCAAGCCTACCACTTGTTGAGCGGCTGCTGTGAACTGGGTGCAGCACGGCAGTTCCTCAGGCTGCCCTAAATACCCAGTGTGCTCTCTCTTTTACAGAGAAGGGAACCAAGACTGAGAGTAACTTGCACATTGTTCCACAGCTAGCAAGTTGCCAAGAATGTTGCCAAGGTCTGATGCCAAGGCCAATTCCCTTCTTATTGTACTCTTTGAAACTATCTTTTAATGTGACAAATTCAAGCATGAATGACATCATTTTGTATTATAACATAAGTATTTTGGGACTGTTAAGCATTTAAATACCTACAAAAATCATTAATAGAGGTTTGAATTTATGTTTTCAATTAAAGAATTTCCTAAAATGTGTTCTTTAAATTAATTAATCCTGACACTTGTTCAACAATCACTGGTAATGCAGGAGTAACTAAGTTCTAGACCAGTGATGGCGAACCTATGACACGCGTATCAGAGGTGACACGCAAACTCATTTTTTTGGTTGATTTTTCTTTGTTAAATGGCATTTAAATATATAAAATAAATATCAAAAATGTAAGTCTTTGTCTTACTATGGTTGCAAATATCAAAAAATTTCTATATGTGACACGGCACCAGAGTTAAGTTAGGGTTTTTCAAAATGCTGACACGCCGAGCTCAAAAGGTTCGCCATCACTGTTCTAGACCCATAAAGCAGTTGACACCCTATTCACTCGGTTTCCTACTTCAAATAAAGAGATTAAAAATCCCCACTTTTTTGGTTAAAAAAAAAATCCCCATAGCATCTATGAAGCCACTGTGGGTACCTGTGCTTGCTGCAGCCCTGGATACTGGGGGAGCTGAGGGGAGGGCCGTGCTTGTGCAGCAAAGAGAGCAGCCTGGTCCCCTGGCTGGCCCTGGAAAACAAAGCCAAGAAGAACTCTTGATCATAATAGCAAGGGCTTGATTTGAGCTCCTGCTTAACAACCCCAACAACCCATGACACCAAATGTCATTATGTGAAAACAGAACTTGCAGATTTCCAAACTGCAGAAAATCTGATTTCTCACCTCTTTCCTATGTGTGTAGAGATTGCTGAACTTACTATGTTTTCCAAAGCAGACTACATTTGCCCTCAAAAGTAGAGCACAGATGTAAATATGAGCCACCACAATTAATGGTCAGCTCATCCGAGAGGCTCATGGCAGGGCTCCTGTGTACCCAGGACACGGCCCTGCTGCATGAGAGTCAGGAAGCCCTAACTGTAAGATCAGAAACCCTGTGCCCATAACGAAAAGAGCACATGTGGTGAAAGCAAATGCCATATACAAATTTCATAACTTGTTGATAGCTTCTTTCCAGTGGCCTAAAATATGCCTATTTAGCCATGAATTCAATGGATGAATTTGGTATTTCCTCTGACTCCAATAATCAATTAAAATACAATCAATAAAAATGTATAAATTAACAGCAAATACAATTCTAACCAATTACAATATAAAATAAAACCAATGAACATCATTCAACAGTTCTCATTTAATACAATTTGGCCTTAGGAAAATAAATATATTTAGAAAAGCAGTATTATTTTATGTTTGGCGTCAGATGCTACTTCATGGAAGCTGCTGTAATAACCACAGGAAGAGGTCTAACTTCCCACCATCCCTATGTCTTTTCAGGACTTACTAATTATAGAGAATGGGTTTATCCTAGGATATTTTACTAACTTTTATATAATAGATGTCCTCACTTTTTAAAAGTGCTAAATAACAGTTATATAAAAGATTTTCATGTTCTTAGAAAGTAGTATAGATATTTCTAACAGGGAAAAAGGGATAAACACTTAGCTTGAGACTGATTAAACATCTATAATATGCCAGGGACAGGCTTCTTGCTCTTATTCTCACTTTCCGGCAGGGACTCTGCAGGGAGGGAGCCTCACCCCCTGTCTTCAGTGAGGAAAAGCTGCGGGCAAGGGGCTTACACTGCTCAGTGATTCACCCAACCAGACCTGGCCCAGCCATTGTCTGAGCTCAGGTGAGTCTGACTCCAAAGTTCAGGGCTCTTCCATTAGGATGAGATGCTTCTATATGTGATATTAAGGTTGCAAATATTTAAAACCTCATTTGGTGCTTATTATTTAGGGACATATAGCCTCTTAAGCTCACCCAAAAATAACCAAAAGGAGAATCTCTATTGAGACTTATTAGAAATATTGAAATTAAATGTATATACCAGACAGTAAAGCTCTTTCTCTGACCCTGACATGAAATTACTTGGGGCCCTTAAGAGTTTCAGCCTCTTTCAGGTGACTACCCACCCATATGCAGACCAAACATGTGTTTCTGAGAGTCTCTACTGTAATATCTGCATATATTCAACAAGAATCTCACTTTCCAAAAGAGGGTACCATAAAGATGCCCTCAGCCTTTAGCTGATTAATCTAAGTGTGATTATATCTCTAAATGCTTGTCCCAAGTCCCTCTATGAGAACCATGCATGGCAGTGTGGCCATTGGGAGCCCACAGCTATTGCCCCCAAGTATCCCAACAGCATTTGATTTTCCAAGCACTATTCCCATTAAATCAACCAGATCTTTAAATGCCACTCATCAAATCAGTGCTCCCTGACAGTGTCATGTGAGGTCCCTGAAACATATTGTTGTGCTTCTTTGTGGGTATATATATATATTTATATTTTAATATTTTTACAGAAATGAAGAAAAATGAATTACTTATTTGTGAGTTATAATCTGGAGATCCATGTGTAGTCTACAATACCCAGGCTGTGTTTGGTACGAAGGGAAGCAGACCTGTCTGTGACATCTGCATGCTGATTCCTACACCGGATCTAACTCTTTACTCTTTGCTTTCTGAAAAACTTACAGAACAACCAATAATTTCCATGTGAGGGAAACTAGACTACTGATAAGGTAAGTATCTGAATTACTGACTACACTCTTACTGACAAATGACAGTTGATATTGTGGAGATTAAAAATAAAAATAATAAACTATTCTACATTAAAAATCACTAAATTAACATTTAAGGAAAAAGCACTAAAACTTCAAGCAAGGAGAAAAGGACCAAAAATTTCAAATCAATTTTTATATTCTAAAATTCATGCATTTTCAGTCAACCAATTTTGTTTAAAGGTCAGCTATTTATTAGTGAACATATTCTGTTCCCTCCCATCACCTACTTCGGCACAGTAGGAAATAATTCTGATATGCATATACTCCCCGAGGAAATCATAGACACTTCAAACTGGCTAGCATTCTCCAGGTGCTCTGCAAATAGCTTTATTATCCTGTTTTGCCCTGAATTATTTTGAAAAATACCCCATTCTCTTCCACCAAACTGAAATGGCCTCCAACCGTTGTTTTCCCCCCCAGAATAATGCCAGGAATGCATCCTTTCAATTTATAGAAATATTTCAATTTGTTGGGGAAAGAAAGAATAAGACAAGTTCTTTAGTCACTTGGAAGATTTTACAAATGCTCATGGAGGATCATATTGTGAGAACAAGCAAGGCAACTACAGATTAAGATTTAGTACAAGGTTTTTAATGTTGGTGGGGATGGTTTATTGCATTTATTCAAGAAGGGACTAATCACCCAGGGCAGGCCAGACACCAGGTACTAAGTGGGACCATGCCTGGCAAAATGGGACACATGGTCAACTTAGTTATACGTAATTCGTGTTTCATGCATCTGTTCTTTTCAGAAAACTTTCTAAGCTTTATTTTATTTTTACTTAAGCACAAGTTAGTTTACCAAGTACTTTTCAACTGCCCCCTATTTTTCAGTACCATCTTTTGTTTTGAAAACTCATTTTAAATTTACTCTTTAGCATCTATTATTCTAATCATTTCTTCCTTCTACCTGCATTAATATGTGGATTTCAATTTCCCCGTCTTGATTTATTCTGTTTAACTGAAGTGATCAGAGGCAACAATAACTTCGTATTTTTATGGGTACAAAGGATAGTTCAGGAAGCTGTTTTTTGATGAAATGTGTGTATTCAGCCGGGTGCCATATGACTTTGAGCATATTACCGAAAGAGAAAACATACACTTTTGTGCCCTGGCTCCAGCTCCCATCCTCAGGCACCTGGCTTCCTTGTGCTAAGAGAATAAGGCTCAGCTAACTGGGAAATTCTGAATATTACACCAACCTATATCTATATAG
Organism: Myotis brandtii; assembly: GCF_000412655.1. Taxonomy (NCBI): domain Eukaryota; kingdom Metazoa; phylum Chordata; class Mammalia; order Chiroptera; family Vespertilionidae; genus Myotis; species Myotis brandtii. The sequence continues at coordinate 3,415,016 of NW_005356635.1, forward strand.
CCACCTGAGGTAAATTCCTACACATATTCTCTCCAGTTTGCTTTCATGTACTTTGCTTTGGGCTTGCTTCTATGTGAGAAATATAAAACCATTATATTTTTAAAATTTTCCATTTTCAAAAATCTTCTAAAAAAAAAAGCAGTGCTGCCCAGCCGGCATGGCTCAGTGGTTAAACATCGACCCATGAACCAGGAGGTCATGGTTTGATTCCCAGTCAGGGCACATGCCGGGTTGGGGGCTCAATCCCCAGTGGGGGGTGTGCAGGAGGCAGCCAATCAATGATTCTCTCATCACTGATGTTTCTATCCCTTTCTCTCTGAAATCAATTCAAAAAATAAATAAATAAAAAGGCTGTACTGTTCAATATAGATTCATTTTTCTGACCGTTATAAGAACAATTTTCTTTACTGCTTTATTTTTCATTAGACAAGAGAAGTGTCTGAGCTCAAAGAGATGTTGACTCAAAGGCCTTTTGTATAATTTGAAGTCAATGCATCTAGTAAATTAAAATTGATGCTCATACATAATTTTCATCCTTTGGAGCCCTGTTCTCTTCATTAGCAATCGCCCCCTCAGTCAACTGAGCAAATGTGAAGCTCTGTTCCCAAAGGAGAACTGGTCATACAGCCCGCTAGCAGGCAGTCAGCATTATAAGCAGCAGCATTACAGGACCAGGAATGTCCTATCCACTCTACTCACTAGTAATGTAATGATTTTTTTCCCAATAATGTCTCAGGGTTGCAAGTAGGGAGTTGTACCTAAAAAACCAGATTTTGTGACTTTGTTTTTAAAAATGCTGATTTAGGAATAATAATAAAAGTAATCTAATGAAAACCAGTGGTTAATGTTTTATGAGTCATCTACCAAAAAGGGTTTTGTTTGTGTTATTAGCTTGGCAGGTACTGAGTAACAGTGCTCAAGACTAAAACACATGGTGTGAACCAGAGGTTATGGTCTTCACCACATACTGGTGTATTTTGATTTCAGATAATAGAGAAAATTCTATAACTACAAAGATCCTGTTGACAGTTATGCTTGATTCTCATATGAAGCTTTCACATCAAACATAAATTGGTTAAGAATCAATTAATAGTAAGATTAATTGCTAGAACAAATGGATTCATTCTAAAATAAGGACACTCCATACAATAATAAAGTTTTACAATATATTCTATTAGCATGTCCATAAATAATGAATATAATGACTGGGAGAGTATATACATTCATTAAATTTCTAATACTGGAGAATATTTTAGGAAAATAAGAATAGTGAAAAGGAAAACAAAGATATATGCACATATTTCTATTAATTTGAATGAATATAAAAATAATAAACCCTTTTGACTTTAAATACATGACAAAATATTTTGTCTAATTCTTTCTTTAAAGTAAAATCAATGACTGATACAAATTGTTTTCTAACTGAATTATATTAGCATCTGAACAATAACCAACCTCCAAAAGTTTTAAATTTGATACATTTTTATTTCAAGTTTTGAAATAAAACCTTCACTTGCTCTCTGTACAACGCAATGTCAAAAAATTGATAGGAAAACTGATTTTCAGAAAAGTCCAAACTTTCCTTTGCAGAAATAACTTAAAAAAACTGCCTACATAACAAGTATTTAATAACAGGAATATTTTCAGAGTTTGACTGTGCAGTTAAGGATATTTTCACCAATGTATAGAAAATGTTACCCATTAAATTGGCAGTGAAACAAGTTAACTTACATTCACATCTGAGATGTGTGCTCTTTTTTATTCTAATGCTTCTTGGATTTATGTTGTAAGTTGGCTACCTGATACAGAAACCTATAAGTAATTTAATGCAAAACATGCATTCTTAGCTAGCCCAGGCAAAGCAGCAAAGGTGAAATCATATGACATGCATGCACAAGATCTATGCTTGAAAAGACATATCCTCCATACTGGAAAGGAAATAGAAATGATGTGTTCTGTTGAAAATTTTGGAATAGCCAGTGAGTGAGATGTGATGAGAAAGGTATGTTTCATAACCACAGTTTTCATTGTCTTGCACTGGCCTATGAGTTAGCATGCCATGCGTTCCTCTGCTACTGATGTGAGTTAACCACAGAGAGTGCAAGAGCTCGGGAATAGACGTGTTCAAAATTGGAACTGAGATGCAGGTGCACAAACTGGTCTATGCTCCCAAGCCAAGGCATGAACATCCACTGTTCCTATACCATACACATATATGATGAAAACCATGAGGCAAGCAAAGGGGAAAACTTTCCGAAATAAATGCCATTAGATTGGACATGGTCAGCACATTCATGAGTTTGTGTTCCCGTCTCAAACATAAACCGAGGGAGTAACAGTGAAATGAAGACTACAGTTATTACCAGCTATAGAAGAACAACCCGCTTCTCATTTTGATGTTCACAGAGTAATGCTATAAACGTTTACTTAAAAAAAAGAAAGAAAGAAAAGAGATGACAGCAGGGGTGTTACCATTATGTTGTCAAAGTCTTCCAGAAGGGAGACAGCATTACAGAAGTCCTACAGAAAGGGGACAGCAAGAAAACGGCAGACAATACAGATAAGATTTTTCAGCCTGGTGATGTGGGTAGCCAAAATACACATGAAATAGTTCATTTTAAAACAATGTTTCAGGGAGTCAAGATTTAAAAACCCAGGACCTACAGAGGTTTTATTAACTTATATAGCAAACGATACCACCATAGTCAGGACACTGAAATGAATATGTTAATTTTATATAATGGAATAGCACAAACTGGAGGTTACATGGCGACGTAAAGAGGTCAAGGAGAGAGCGCACACAGACACTGCCTGTAGCAAAGGGATGTTGGGCCCCCAGCGAATAACAGCGAACCAGCATTTTTCCTGGCCTAGAGCCAGTGGGACAGCTCAGGACATCTGGGTCACATTGAATGGACAAGACATTAAGTGAACAAGTCAGCAGTTCATATATTATTGGACAATGTAATTAGACAGCTCTGACCTCAGTAAATAAAAATGAAAACAGAGCATCGGGTTCACCATGCACTCAATCAACCAAATCAGACAACAAATATTTTTAGTCCCACCAACATTTACACACTAACAGGGAATCTGATTTAGAAAAAGAGAACTAAGTGCTTGGGGGAAATTCCTATTTCTCAGGTAAATAATTCCCTGGTTTAATCATTTTTTAATAAACAGACTAGAGGCCCGGTGAATGAAATTCATGCACTCGGGAGGGCGGGGGGCTCAGCCCGGCCTGCACCCTCTTGTAGTCCGGGAGCCCTTGGGGGATGTCTTACTGCCGCAGAGGCGGGAGAGGTTCCTGCCACCGCAGCTGTGTTTGCCAGCCGTGAGCTGGGCTTCTGGCTGAGCGGCGCTCCCCCTGAGTGAGTGCATTGACCACCAGGGGGCAGCTCCTGCATTGAGCATCTGCCCCCTGGTGGTCAGTGCACGTCATAGTGACCAGTTGTTCTGCTGTTCGATTGATTTGCATATTAGCCTTTTATTATATAGGATTCTAAGTGATACTTTGTCTGAGATACTAAAAATTTTCTGCTCACAGAATTTTAGAGATACAAATGAGACAAAGTATTCTCAACACTAATAGAAATAAATATTTTACTATACTAAGGACTAGAAATTACAGGAGGAATTTTCCAAGCAAATAATATTTATTCTCACCATTTTAGGCATAGGCACATACTAGTAATTCATTGCACCTGGACATATGTCTTTAAAATCAACAACCACCTTTGTATTAGTGACCCATTCTCTCACCCTCCATCCCAATCTGCTCCCCTCTCTTATAAAAACCAAACTGTACACATGATCTTTTAGATCATTCTAGTTGCCTAATCATAATTTCAGCAAATAAAATGAGCACCTTCCTTATTCAAATAAATAGAGAAATGACAGATAATAAGCAATAAGCAAAGCACCCACTTCCCTGGACATGGTTTCCATCCAAGGAAAAAAAATAAAAGGCTTTAGGATACATTTACTAGTTCAGTGGTGTCTGTCCCCTTATGTTCATTCCTTGTCACAGAGATGTTTATAAATTACACTCTCTGAGTAAATGCATTAAAGATAATTGTCAAGACTCCAGATTGGTTTCAATAAAACTATTTTGCCTACCTTTATTGAATAAAAATAAAATTATTTTGAAATATGCTCAAATTATACAATTAGGAAAATTATAGAAGGGAAAACTTGACTAGCTAATGAAGTTATAAAAAATGCCTAAACTCACACGTTATTAGGAAATGCAAATTAGAATGTCATAATACAATACCATTTCACCTGCTCTGAATGAGAAAATTAAGGAGGACAGTATCAAGGGTTGGTGAGCACGTGGAGAAAGGTAACACTCATAACTGACAGAAATCAGTATCACTTTGGAAACTGAATCAGCATTTCCACTTCAAGTACATACCCTGAAACTCTCCAAACACAGAGAAGAAATGTACAAAAATGTTCACTGCAGCACTATTAACAGTTAGAAATAATTGGCAAAACATAAACAACTCCAACAGGAGAATGGATAAATGTAAGAATTCACAATGGAATAGCATCCAATCAGAACAAATAAATGAATAAAACTACATGTAACAAAGTTAATGTAATTTAAAATTAGTCAAAATACAACAGTTGTGAAATAACACACATATAAGATAATTATACAAAGTTTCAAGTATGAAAATAATACTATATAATGTTTATGTCAATGAATGCAAAAATATGTACTAAAAGCATAAGAACATTCATAAGAAAGAGAAGCACCAAATTCATGATTACCTCTTTACAGGTAAGAACGGAAATGAGAGAAGATAAGGAGCCTTGTCCATATCTGTAATGATTCATTTTTTAAAATCATCTAGAGCAAATATGGCAGAACGTTTTAAATAAAACTAGGTGGTAAGTACACCAATGTTTCCTATATTATTTTCTATTCTTATCTGCTTGTTTAAAATATACCTCTAGAGAGTGAAGAGAAGGGAAAGAGCAACGGAAGGAAACAGATGTTCCAAGGTGATACCATATCTGTAGGGTAGGAAATCAATTACCTGACAAAAATCTTGGTTAATCATCTTAAACAGGCTTCATCAACCTCAGAGGCATATTTTTAGGAAGTTACAGCTTCACTTTTACCAAGGAGCTAACAAGTCTGGGAGGCTTTGACAAAGCCATTGTCATTTCATTAAGTTACCTAATGCCTTTATTTGGATGCCCAACAATGGCACCTGCTCTACGGGTGATAATTAGTGTTCTAACAAACAACAACTAGCCATAACTGACACACCATTTCTGTCCACTATGAGAAATCTCCCTCTTCAATGTCACAAAAATCCTTCTGACTTATTATCTACTAGAGGCCCAATGCACAAAATTCGTGCAAGAGTAGGCCTTCCTTCCCCCAGCTGCTGGCACTGGCTTCCCCCTGGCACTCGGGACCTGGACTTCCCTTCGGCTGCCGGCAGGCACCCGGGACCTGGGCTTCCCTCGAAGCCCCGGCTTTGTCCGGAAGGTCGTCCGGAAGAATGTCCAGTCTAATTAGCATATTATGCTTTTATTATTATAGACTAGAGGCCCGATGCATGAAATTCATGCAAGAGTAGGCCTTCTTTCCCCCGGCTGCCAGCCCAGCTTCCTTCTGGCACCTGGGACAAAGGCTTCCCTCGCAGCCCCAGCTTCATCTGGAAGGTCATCTGGAAGGACGTCTGGAAGGATGTTCAGTCTAATTAGCATATTATGCTTTTATTATTATAGACTAGAGGCCCGATGCATGAAATTCATGCAAGAGTAGGCCTTCTTTCCCCCGGCTGCCAGCCCAGCTTCCTTCTGGCGCCGAGGGACACCACCAGTGCACAATCAGGGCCAGGGAGGGGTGCAGGAGGTTGGCCAGCTGGGGAGGGACTGCGGGAGGGCTCCAGGGCATGTCAGGCCTATCTCACTCAGTCCCGATTGGCCGTACCCTCAGCAGCAAGCTAACTTACTGGTCGGAGCACATGCCCCCTAGTGATCAGTGCACAGCAAAGTGACTGGTTGACCAGTTGACTGACTGCCCCCTGGTGGTCAGTGCACGTCATAGCGAGCGTTTGAGTGGCCTTAGCATATCATTAGCATATTACGCTTTGATTGAACGGCCGACTGAACAACTAGACACTTAGCATATTAGGCTTTTATTATATAGGACAGTCTGCAAACCAATTGCTTCCTTCCAAATTTGTCTCCATCAATTTAAGCTAAATACATATATCTTTGGCTGTCTTTCTTTGGAATCTTCAACTGTCTGACATTGATTATTATTCATAAAATGCTTTTATGCATTTGAAGGGACAAATCAAGATAAAGTGATACCATAAACCAAGGCATAAAATTAAGTCCTTTTCCTATGTGAAAATGCCCATTCCCAGAAGTCTGACATGGTGGGGTGGAGAAGGAAGTTCCTGTATGAGAAGAAAAATACTGGATATAAAAAGGTGACTGGAAAACAATTTAAGCAGCATTTTGCATTGTTATAACCAATATTCTGTATTTTGTGATAGTTCTCATAGGCTATGTAGAATATAAAACACTGTGGTATTTTTAATACTGAAATTGTAATCAGCCCCACTAAAGTTTGTATCACAGAATTTTAGATGGTTATAACATAAACATTCTGGTCTTAGAAACCAAAAAGCCTACTAGGAAAACTAATCAACATTCCTTTTTATTGTTCTCTTACTGGTGACCACTGAGCACCAATCTCATTAGGGGTAATTAATGTAATTATATAAGTAAAGCCTTTAATGTGCTTTGATTCTCTTTTAATCCTTAATATATTTAAGAAAGTAAAGATCATTTTTATAGAATAGGAATTTTCTGTGAATAGTAATAAAACAGTGATAGTAACTATGGCAGTTAACATTTTTTGAGCACTTACGATGAGCCAGCCATTATTTTAAGGGCTGTTCAATATATTAAATAATTAATTTCACAAGAACCCTATAAAGTAAATATGTGTTAACTCCACTGTATAGGTGAGGCTCTGAGGCACAGAAAGGTGACAATCACTTCACTGAGCCCCATTTTAATAAGGGACAGATAAGGAATGAAGAGTAATCAAGTCAAGACTGTAATTAAGAAGAATGAATACAAGTTTTCTTCCCAAAATGTCTTTATGCATGTTGATAAGACTAAAGCTATATGAAAATACACTTGATTATATAACAATCATTATGTCAAATAAATTGATTAAAAATACCCAACAACATCCATGCTATTTGCACCTATTTTCTAGACACTCTCCAAATGTCTCAATACATTCCTGACGAAATAAAGGGTGGTCTCTAACAGGAAATTCCACGACCAGCTGGAGCTGCTATTCGTTGTCTGCAGCAGAATTCATTACTTTACAATGGTGCTCTGAACATCATTGTGCACCATGTCTAGACTAAATAATTCCTACATACATCAACTTCGCTCCTCAGATGGGAGGAGGCTAAGGGGGACTCCGCAAGTTCTGAGACACATCCAGAAACCAGGAATTTATGTCTTCCCTGCCCCATCTAGGTTTTCAAAACAATCATAGCAGGTCACTGCTGGGAGCAGTTTCGGGGAGCAATGAGATGAGTTTGTAGATAATAATCAGACTGCTAAGGAGTAAGACTATCAGGAAGCTTTCCAGTGGTTCTCAACCTTCTGGCCCTTTAAATACAGTTCCTCATGTTGTGACCCCCAACCATAAAATTATTTTCATTGCTGCTTCATAACTGTAATTTTGCTACTGTTATGAATCATAATGTAAATATCTGATATGCAGGATGGTCTTAGGCGACCCCTGTGAAAGGGTCATTTGAACCCCAAAGGGGTCGCGACCCACAGGTTGAGAACCGCTGCTTTAGGCTTTGGAAAACAGCTGCTCAAAAACATGAATTTCCTCAATAAACATTTCATAGATTTCTACCCTGTGCTCAGGGTGATACAAAATATTTTAAAACCCAGTACCTGATCTTTGTTGTTGTTTTTTTTTCAAATATATTTTATTGATTTTTTACAGAGAGGAAGAGAGAAGGATAGAGAGTTAGAAACATCAATGAGAGAGAAACATTGATCAGCTGCCTCCTGCACACCCCCTACTGGGGATGTGCCCACAACCAAGGTACATGCCCTTGACCGGAATCGAACCTGGGACCCTTCAGTCCGCAGGCCGACGCTCTATGCACTGAGCCAAACCAGTTAGGGCCCCAGTACCTGATCTTAGAAGAAGAGGGTGGGGACCAAGGAAGTCACAGACAACTGGCCTAGAGAACAGTCATATCCAAGGCTTGGGGACACTAGTCAATCTTTAAAAGCATCTGCTGCCTGGCCAGGTGGCTCAGCTGATGTTGTCCCATGCACCAAAAAAATTGCAGGTTCAATCCCTGGTCAGGATGCCTGCAAGAGGCAACCCATTGACCTAACCGGTTTGGCTCAGTGGATAGAGCGTCAGCCTGCGGACTCAAGGGTCCCAGGTTCGATTCTGGTCAAGGGCATGTACCTTGGTTGCGGGCACATCCCCAGTAGGGGGTGTGCAGGAGGCAGCTGATCGATGTTTCTCTCTCATCAATGTTTCTAACTCTCTATCTCACTCCTTCCTCTCTGTAAAAAATCAATAAAATATATTTTTTAAAAAAGAGGCAACCCATCAATGTTTCTCTCTACATCCATGTTTCTCACTCTCTCTCCCCCTTCCCCTTCCTCTCTCTCTAAGATCAATAAATATATCCTTGGGTGACACTAAAAAAAAAAAAAAGCATCTTCTATAATTATAAGATCAGTCTTAAAAGTTGAGATAAATGGAAATTCTCCAACACATTTGCTACATTTAAGAAAATGGATTTCTGTACTTAGAAAACTGCTAGGTTAATAAGAAAAATTATATTAATTTTAATTTCCCTATAAGCCCCAAACTAAAAGAAAAACACACCATAAGAGTTCTTATGTAGCTAGAGAGTCACATTATGAGAAGGCATGTAACCTGAGAAAATGTTCCTGCCAAAATTAGTTTCAATATTTCCCTATCATTTCCTCTCATGAAGAACAGAGGTCACTATTTATTAGAAAAATAAATATATCCAAAAAAAATTCTGGATTCTAATTGCATCCAGAATCATATAATAAACAATTTAACAATATCCAATATATTCCATATAATTCTGTTTTTATTCTAGATTTTTAAGGATTAGCACAAGAATTTTTCTGCCACAATAACCACATGACCTATTAGGAGAGACCCTGGCAGGTGCAGGCACTCTCGCAGATGCCACAGACACATCTCATTTACTCCACGAAGGACCACTATGTCCGATGACTGTACCATGTGTGCAATTCTCTTCCTTATAAGAATGCTGTTTTGCTCAGTTATCCAGCACTTTAAGAATGGGGATTGAGAAAAAAAGTGTATATGTTTCCGAAAGCCCTTCACAGACTCTAAAGCAAGTTTCAACTGTTAAAAAAGAATACGGGGGAGGAGGGAAGGGAGTATTATACAATCAGTATTATGAGGTTGAGCTTTTACTACTTGAAGGAGGGATTCCTGATTTCTCAAAAGAAAATAAAGAAGAAAAAAGAAAAAAGAAAAATCCAACAGTGTGACAGAGTTGGTACAATAAAATAAGTTAGAAAAAAAAATGAACTCTCAGTTAATTACTATTGGTACAAGCAGTGTAACTCTAGGTAGTGTGATGGAATTGAGTCAGGTAGTTTTAGTGGTTAGAGGAAAGTGTGGGAGTAATGGGGTCCTCTGGGTACATGCTGGGTCTTAAGCCTGCCTTCTCCAAATATACAAGGATATCTTTCATTACACTCACATTATTTTTTTATTCTTTTAAATTCCTTTTTAAAAATTACTTTAGGGGAAATTGCTTGCCATGGCTTACATGAGGAAAGGTATGTTTACCTAGAAATTGCCCACTGAGCTTTACTACTTTCGCAATACTAGGAACCACTTAGATAAATTCAAAACTGAATTTAGCAGTAATCATTTGAAAGTGTGTTATTAATAAGGCAAATTATAACTTGTGATAAAAAGGTAGACATGAAAAACTAAATAAACTTATTGGAAGGCAAATTTTACTTAGGCTTACATTACTTTAAAAGGGAGCTAAATTCATCTTAGTGGGCTGGTTACTCACTTACAGTAAAATTTTAATTTATCTTGGTAAGAAATGAAACAATCATCTCCAACAAAGCTAATATACCACTGAGATTTTTAATGGTTCCAAACATGTTGCTTATTTAAGCAAAATCAAAGCTTTTTAATATTTTAATCAAATCTTCATAATATCTGTGTATGAAGCAGCTTAAGCCCATCTTGCCTGACACCCAGGGAATTTAAATCACTAGAGGTCGGGTACAGACAAGCCTGTAGTGACTGTTGTTTGCATTCTCACGCAGTTCAACTAGTTTCCTCTTTCCTGTCTTTATAATACAGGTAAGAAAAGAAAGCTTTTTTAAGAATGCATAACCCTCCCAACCCCAATACCCTATGCAGAAGTGGGCGGAATGCAGTATGGAGATATGTGTAGAAAGTTATGAAAATACAAAAATATTTTTTAAAACATTAGAATTCCTTGCTTTGAAAGTTTTGTGATTTTTCTTAGAGCAGGATACATCTGACGATTGGCTACATCCTTTGAGGATCACAACAATGCCCAACTCATAGGACTGCCGTGAGATCTAAGATAACTAATACATTTTTAAGTGCTTGGAAGTGTATTGCCAGATAATAAGTGCTCCATCAGTGTTAGCTGCTTCTAACTAGTATTATTACTATCATCACCGTCATCAAAATAGTACAATTTCAAGAAAAATTGAACACAAAAAGTATATAGAAACTAGAAAAAGAAGTCACAATTTCCCTTCCCTCTTTTTGTTTTATGTATTTGTATAGATTCGTGGTTTTATGAGTCTATACTAAATTCTGTGTTACTTCTGCATTCTAATAATCATGGTCATCTAAAAAGTTAAAGATAATGGGTTATAGGGCATAAAAATAGAAATAATATAAATCAAGAATTACTTTAAAGATAAGCATATACTGACAGTTATTTGCAATGCATTCTTTCTCTGCTGTACTCCTCATTAAGTATGCAATAAAAACAGAATCTGGCCCGGCCGGTGTGGCTCAGTGGTTGAATGTCAACCTATGAACCAGAAGGTCATGGTTCGATTTCTGGTCAGGGCACATGCCTGGGTTTTGGGCTCCATCCCCAGTAGGGGGCTCTAGGAGGCAGCCAATCAACAATTCTCATTCCTTATTGATGTTTCTATCTCTCTCTCTCCTTTCCTCTCTGAAATCAATAAAAATATATATTTTTAAAAAACACAGGATTTGCTCAGGGCATTGTAGGAGAAAATCTAAGAAACATAGGCTTCAGAGACTCAACCTCAAAGTAGTAAATGGAATAATAATACATGAAAGTAGAGCTAAATACCTGAAAGTACAGAATGTGGTGATAATTAAATACTGAATGAGAGCTCAGAGAAGGTCACTTCCAGGATGACAGTCCTGCTGCATCTAAGGGACTAGAAAGTCATCAGTTCTTCTTTGTGTTTTAAGGCATCCTTTAAGTCCGGGGTGGAGAACCTTTTTTTTGCCAAGGGCCATTTGGATATTTATGACATCACTCGGGGGCCATACAAGAGTATCAACTTAAAAATTAGCCTGTTATATTTGGGCAAACATTTAATTAACTCCCCCCTAATGCCTTTGCAGGGCCAGACCAAATGATTTTGCTGGTCTTATACAGCCCATAGGCCGGACATTCCCCACCCCTGCTTTAAATGAACCTAAGACATTTCGAGTTCTTATCTGATCAAAGAGAACAGTATTTCTAAGCCTGTGTAAGAAAGAGATACCTGCATTCACCAAGCACACAGGGTGTGCACGCAGGAAGCACATGTCACACAGGCCTTGCTCACCCTAGCTAGAGAAAACCACGAGGCGCAGAGGATCTCTGCTGGCCTGGACACACCTGCTGGCACGGCCGTGCCTGGGCTTGCCGGAGGAGCCGCTGCTGCTGCTGCAGGAGCTTCATCTGGACCAGCTGCTGCTGCTGCGACGTGATGGCGTGCAACGAGGGCGGCTGCATGAGGGCGCCGGAGCGCCGCTGCAGCATGTTCGACAGGGCTTGCTTGGTGTTGGTAGGGACAAAGGAGCCTGTGGGGTCCAGTCTAGAGCCACCTACAAAGCAACCAGAAGGAAGGGCTTTCTATACATTGATGCAGCAGTTCCTACTGATTTGATTAAAATGTAGACACCTCACCTTCTGAGCCTCACTTTATGAAGCAAAATGGAACATAAGGTGCCATCCCACCCTATACAAGAACTGCAGAATTTTCACAGGATAGGGAGGGTGGTGCAGGAGCAATTATAACATTTGAACGGCCTCACGAAGGCCCACCTGAACTGCTAAAGTGACATGCCTGAAACAGTGGCCGGCGTACTTTGGGAATCACATGGGTTTTAAATTATGGAAGGCTCCCAGGAACATATTTCTTGCATAAATTGTATTACGTTTGCCAAGTGTCCTAAGCCAGGCCTAGAAATCCTTTTGTAATTTAGACAATTGGAAGCTCATAGTACTTAAGGGAAATGCCTATCTTACAGTAGAGATGCTTAAAAATACTTAAAAAACTGGAAATGCTTGGAAACTTCAAATACCTTGATTCTAAAGATAGAACACACCTTTTTGAAGGCTAGAAATAAAATAAACAGGAAATATTGATTATAGTGATGCTGAAGAAACCAAAGAAAATCCTTAACATTTTGCATATGTAATTTGCCAAATGTCTTTAAGAGTTCAAGGGGAAAAAAATTCAACATTGGCTGACTTCAAAGTAGGTGCTAACCCTTCATTCGCCACATGGTCTACAACATTCTTTAATGTACATGAATAAGAAAATGTCTATATAAAGACCTCACAAAGAGCAAGTAATATGATAGAGGTAAAAATTTGAAAGCTGTTCTCTCGAAAAACCCACATTCTTTTATACACTCAGTATCACAATCAGAGATATGATTTAATAAGTAATTCAGCAGCATTTGAAGATCATTTGTGGGAAAAATGGATAGTTGATTTGAGTAACATATGGCAAAGTAACTTTGCGAAGCAAGAATGCGAACTAATATATAAAATGTAATTGACTCATTTTATGGATAAGAGACATACTTTTTAAAGATTAGACTACGGTCTACTTTCTTTTATTTTTCCTAACTTTTCTATGTTATACCTCTGAATCAACTAAGAAAATAAATATAATAAATATGTTTGAAGCCTTGTTACTTTCCTCCCCTTCTCCTATTGAATGTTATTCTAAATTTGATGTTTATTATTCATACACATTTCCTTATAAATTTACCATACTGGCGTGTATACAGGGGAAAAAGAGAGAGATTGGTAGAGGTGTGTGTGTGTGGGTGGACACTGTTTTGCGTTTTAACTATATAGTATATAAATGGAAACATGTTGTACATACTCTTTCTCAATTTCATAGGATTCACATTTTTATGAAATTCTATTATTTCACAGATATAAAATGCTCATAAGTAGTTGTTTACTTCACATATTTTTCTTACATGTCATCATATCATCATGCCTAAGACTTACCTAATACCCAAATTCCCCAACTTACAAATACCTTCTATAACACTCTAGGGTGAAAGGGTGTGCGGCTTTACAATATACTGAGCCTTCTATTCATACAGTCCTTGTGCTGGACTCTGTTGTTGACAAAGTTGAAAATGCTACAAAGTTCACAAGGACCTTGGAATTAAAGAGAAAATCAGAGGAGATGGCAATTGTGTATTATTTTCCACATTTACCACGAAGTCTAGCTTGTTCTTTGTAGTCTGCATTTACTCACTCAACAACCTCCTTTGAGAGCCTGCTTACATGCTGCTGTAAGTTCTGGGGACACTATAGTAAACATAACAGAAAAACCCCTGCCCTCACAGAGCTGACCTTCTGGGGCAGGCAGGTAAGTGAACATGTAGCACTTAAGCAAGCGCTGTTGCCATGGAGAAACAGAAAGAGGGGGAGGGGGACAGAGTGTAGGGTGGTCAGTGCAAGCTCACTGAGAAAGTGGGGTCTGACCAAACCCAAAGGAGGCATTGAGCCATGCAGATGTCTGAGGGAGAGCATTCCCAGCACGGGGCCCAGCAGGTGCAACAGCCCTGCCGTGAGAATGTATTCAGATCATTTACTTAACATGTCTGCTGTGTCAGGTTACCTTCTGAGTGCTACCTTTTAAACATTTACTTTCAATCACCCATCCTATGAAGGTATATATCAGCATATCCACTTTACAAATGATCAAGCTGTAAAATGATCAGGCACAAAGTAATTAGGACTTGGCCAAGATTATACAGCAGAAAGTGATAGAGCGAGACTGTAACTTAGAACTGTAACACCCAGAACAGCTCTCTATGCCACTAATTTATGGGACAAACTGTGGATTCTCCACTGCTCTAAGCCAAGAATCAGATATCTTCTTCTTCCCTAAACCTCAAAAATGTTATACTCAACTTACAATAAAAAAAATTCACTATCCCGCGGAGCACAATAAGTAAAATATGATATATTAGAAAGACACATCCTAACAAAATGCAGACTGAGATCTCAAAAATAATCTATTTTGCTAGAATAGGCAAACTTTCCTTTAGAAAGAAAATTAAATCCTTTCCTAATTAAGAAATTTTGTATTTGGAAAATCTTCACTCCATATATAAAATCTACCTGAGCTTGAATCAGAGCAATACCCAAATCAGCAACATCCACTCTGGATATGGCAGTTTTCCTTGTTGATCGTATCTAAATCTACTTGCTGAACCAGGTTTCTGAAATCCATGGTATACACAATTTAAAGTTCAAAACATGAGAAAACAATAAAAGACACTGTGCAATACTGTCTAGTCTTTTTAAATGCTGGTAACTATATTTGATAAAAATGTACACAAATTTCATAATATAAAACTTTGATCAACTTTATATCTTACTAGAGGCCCAATGCACAAAATACGTGCCAGAGTAGACCTTCCTTCCCCCAGCTGCCGGCACCAGCTTCCCTATGGCACCCGGGACCTGGGCTTCATCCAGAAGGTCATCCGGAAGGACATCCAGTCTAATTAGCATAGTACGCTTTTATTATTATAGATAGCTTAAGATTTTCATCAGTGGCTAATTTCCTCCCAGCACTGGATGAAAACTCCAAAATCAGCCCACAAACTCATAACTGAAACCTTATTTTAGAAGAAGAAGTAACACGTTGAATGGAGAGAATTCTATAAATGTCAGCTGAGCACTCAGCTCTTGAAACTTCCAAGTTTTAAGGAGGTTTCAGGTTAAAAGCAAGGAAAACCCCAAGTGAGAACTCCAAGCCACTTGTCATCTCGAGGATCCGACTCTGCTCTCTTCACGTACCTGGAGTAAGAGATGGGCTCTGCAGGAAAAAGCCAGGCTGCTGGGGCTGCCCCATGAGGTTGTAGCCCCACAAGGCAGACTGTGGGTGATGCATCATCTGGGAGGAGATGGGTGAGTAATTAGGAGGCACTCGGTATATGTTGCTCTGTGGATACTCCTTCAACATAAAGTTAAAACAAAAAGTTACTTAACTCCACACACCACATAGGAAATGAATGCAAATTCTTCCTATCACATTATTTGAGATAACTCCTCTCCCAGTAGATAAGGCTATTTTATAAAGGGAGAGATGGAAGGCAGAAGTCTCAATATATTCTCTGCAAAACACTCACTTAGTGAATACTTTTCGTTAATTTAAAAAGAACCTGGCTACAGTGGAGGGAGATGGAAAAAAAATATCTTTTCTAAACTTCATTTTAAAATACTAAAAACACATTTAAAATATTGATATTGACTGCCAACCACAGCTGAAAGGGCGTCTTTGTAATTGCAAAGTCTCCCAAAGGCCTTGCTGATGCCTGGGGTGAAGCTCAGATTCCTGCCACAGGCCCTCAATAGTTCAGAGCCAGGCCCGGCTCGGACAGGATCTTATTCCCAGTTTTCAGGCCAGTATTCTGCAAGAGCAGACTCCATCGCCATCCTGCAAACACAACCACTTCCACTCCCGCCTCCCACCCCCCAATCTCCCAACAGGGCTTCCTCTTCCTCACAGCAGCCAAAAGGCTCTAAGGGTCACAGGTCTAGGCTAGCTCTAAAGGACAAAGGGAAAATAAAATTTCAGAAAAGTACAGCCTGCACTTCATCCCATCGGGAAGAGGCAGTCTCAGGAGTAGTGTGGGAGGTGAAGAAATGACCAAGACTCACTTGGGGAATGAGATAAGTTTTAGGTCTTTTGCAGCTAAAAAGAACAGAAATCCATCCCCGTGGCTGGACAGGCTGGGAAACCCAGATTTCAGGGGATGGCAATCTGGACCTTATTAAGTACCCCTTTCAAGACAAAGGAATACTGGCAGGAAGACTGTATGAAAGATGACACTGACACTCAAGTGACATCTAAAAGTGATAGTGATCATTTCTAGAATAATAATCACCAAACTATCCAATTGACAAAGACATGTTTTGGCTTTGACATAGGTAAACAATAACATCAAATAATCATGGTGTCTAAACACTACATTGTGCATATTTTTTCCACTGCACAGTAAGAACACCTTTGAATTTCATAGAAAAATAATCTCAAATTGTTTCTCAAGTATTTTTCAGCTAAATGGAAAGATTTTTATATATTAATTCTGTAAGTTCTATAAAATTATTTTAAATTACCACCTCATAGATTTCTGTTGTTTTTAAGAAAATGTTGCTACAGATAGGGAAGTCTAGTAGGCAAACAAGAAGTGAAACTACATCATGTTTATGTTATCTTTTATAAAGTCTGGAAATATGATAGAGAAGTAGAATACACAGGTGAGGAAGGTGAAGTGGTGAATATGAAATCTCACGAACATCCTATTCAATATATTAGATGGAGAGTTATCTAGGGAAGACCAAATAGAGTGTTTTTATTTTATTTTAATATACTATGGCTATCAATTGCCGAAAATACAATAACTATGTTAAAGACAGCTTATAATAAAAATACGTGAGAGGATGAGATTTTATAAGTCTGAAAAATTCAAGTTTCAAATCTGAGAAATCATGAGGCACTGAAATATTAAATACTATAGGCCCGGTGCACGAAATTCGTGCACAGGTAGGGTCCCCAGGCCTGGCTGGCAATCAGGGCTGATCGGGGTCTTCCGGCTGCCGGCCGGGGCCTTCCTTCGTTCCACGTCGCCCCCTAGTGGTCAGCACATGTCATAGCGAGCGGTCGAACTCCCAGTAGGTCGAACTCCCGAGGGGACAATTTGCGTATTAGTGTTTTATTATATAGGATGATTCACAATGGAAGCTTAAAATTAAACAGTTATAAAAAGTAGAGGAAGAAAAATCAAAAGCTATGATCCTAATTCTATTCATTATGTGCCTCGTTAGGATAATTCTTACCAAAAAAAAAAAGGTTTTTACTGCTTTTAGCAGTGCTTCTAGGGCTATAAGTTGGACACTAAATCTACTGGATGCTCTTGCGTATAAGTTCCCTCTACTTCCTGCACTTACATCAACTCTTGAGCTTGATTTTGTCTTGCGCTTCCTTCCCTTTGTTTTCTTCTCTTCATCAGTTGTGGTTTTTCCCTGATCTGACAGCTCAGCTGATTTCCTCTCTGGTTCCTGAGAAATGGGAGACGTGGGCTCTTCCTCTTCCTCCTCGGGAGGCAGGGGCAGCGGCTCGAGGTAGTAACTTCGGGGCTTGGGCATAGGGTGTGTGTGGTACAAAAGGAGGTGGTGCTGCTCCTCATACTTGATCACCTTCCGGTCTATTCGGACTGTCCCGAACCAGGCCCAGGACAGAGGAGCTGGGTTCTTCTGACCCTCAAACAAATCCCAGGGGGACACCTTCTGCTTCGTAGAGACCTGGAGACCCTGTGGCAAAATAACACTCTATGACCACACCCTCAGACCTTTTTCTGATTAGGGTCAGGCTTGCTTAGGACATGGATTCAGAGAACATTTTGGCTGGTGTGGGCCTTCGCAAGAACTTAGCATAGAGCAGACAGGCTAACTAATCAGTCCAGGGTCACACAGATCACCGGTGGGCTGGCTAGAATCCACAGTTCTATGGTTCTCTCTACCACTGAGCTCCATAGATACAGTTTATTGTACAATGGCATTTTTTTCATGTAGTTTTCTTTTGTTAGCAAAAAAATAATTTCTAAGAAATGCTATAAAGTTGATCTTACTATACTAAATTATAATCAGTTATAAATCTTTGGAATCCATTTATTGTTTTCAGGATAAGAAACATTCAACCTCTAATTGGGCTCAAATGAACTTTAATCCAAACATGAGTGGACTTGATTCAATATGGGCACCTTTCATGTACTTAATAAGCCATAGTTAAGTCATTTTATTACAGAATTAACTTTACCAACATGTAGAAATAAACTCCTTCAATTCAAGCTCATCTCTACGGAGTTCAGAGGAGAAAATGTTATTTTGTTTCTGAAAATAAGAAGTTTATTTTTAACATTAATTGGTAATGTCCCTTGGTACTTTCCCTGGCATAGCAATTTGAAAATACTTTTCTTCAGTATGAACCCCAAAATAATTACTTGGGCATTCCATAACTATGCCCTCTTACCTACACACTCTTCCATGAGCAGCTTTATCCAGAACCAAGGCTCAGTACCATCTGCATACTGACTGCTTCCTAATATGTCTTGAGATTAGACTTCTCTCCTGGGTGCCAAGACCACATCTCCAAATGGCTTATACCTGTCTCACCATTAGAGAGCCCACCAGCACTACAAACTCAACTTGCCCATGATTCTAGCTCTTTCTCTCCACAATGCACCAATGTGGTAAGCACCTAAAGTACTCCGAGTTACTGCTGCATTGCAGTTCAATGAGCCACCTTTTTTGTGTCTTTGCATAAATCCTTCCCTTTGCCTGTACTACATTTTCCCCTACCTCCCAGCTAACTCTTAATCCTTCAAAATGATTCATGTCGATTTTCCTGGGGATGCTGCTCCAACTATTTACTTGCCATCTGAGTGTGATGGCTCCTTCTCAGGGTCCCTAACACTGTGCAGCATGACACACAAACCTCACCATACTCTGTCTATCTACTACTAAGAGGGTAGGCGCTCTGTCTTCCATCTCTGTGATTTTGGAAATCTGTGGTTGTTCACATTCACTGAAAGAATCATGGACCACTCTTCTTGTATTATAAGAACACCCTGCTTAATATCTTATATGAAATCAAGTGTTCATTAAATATTGTTTAATTGATATGAAAATAAAGTATCATCACTTTAAACATTTTTACTCAAAATAGTTTTACTACATAAAGACTTTTAGCAACAAAAATTCTTATCTAAACGTATTGTTTCCAATTCTGAAGTAAAATTACAGCTGATCTTTTGTTGTTGTTTTTTACACTAAGCTTTTTAGTTTTCTATTGTTGAATTTAAGAAATTCACTTAAATTCAAGTACAATTTTAAGTAAAGATCTTGAAAGATTTAACTTTTATTATAATGCCAATAACCATTAAATGATAAAAATATGCATTTAAAAAACAGGAAACTGTAAAATTAAAATGCTTTATATGCTTTACAGGAAGACAAAAAGTTGTATTTTGTTTTTGTAAGATTAACACATAGTTATATACACAAGAAACAAACACTTTACTCTTGCCTGTTTTTTATCTATAGAGTCGAACCCAGCAATTTTGTTTCCCTTTGTGTCGATCAAGGAACCCATAGGCTCACAAGTGATGACATCACATGTCTGTTTTGGCAAAGGCAGCAGCTGTTGAACTTTATCAATACTTTCTGACCGCTTGTCTCCTAGCTCTTTCTAAAAAAAAAAAATAAGAGAGAGAGAAAAAGAGAAGTGGAACAGAAATTACAATGAAGGCAAAAGTTGCCCAGAAGGAAGTTCCCTTATGAAACATTTCCATTATATAGCTGAAATGTTCTTTCACTTGAAACATGGTCTACGTTGCAACTCTCAATTAGAGTGGTGAGTATGTTTCATTTCTTCATTTTAGGTAGAAAATAGAACACATAAAAAGGCACGCTTGTTACACAACAAACATCACAATGCTGAAATGACAAAATCTAGGACAGCAACTGTAACGAGAAGGCAGGAGCTGCAGCACGGAACACGTTCTCGAATGCAGGGCCACAGCGCAAGGTAACCATTGGTTATTTTACTGTAAGGTCATCAGATATATTGATTTTTTTCTCTTATGCAGTTTACTTATAGTTTATTTCAAAACTGTGTTAGTGGTTAGTAAAATGAATTGGATTTAGATATATCAGTACAAGTGATTATTTTCAACTGCATGTTCCAGTCCAAGCACAAATGTATCTTAAATCTGATGCTGGTACTCTGATTAGATATTTGGTAATGCATTTCTAAAGTTCCTTAAAAAATTAAACATGCTTTATGAATATAAATTTTTTTAAAAGACAAACCTTCAAACTATATGCTTACTACTTTGGGGTTCTAGTGAGCTAAGGTAAAGCAAAGAGCAAAATAATCACATTAAATTAATTTGAGTGCAACAAATAACATTTAATTTAACGAGGAGTAAAATTAGATAAAATGTACTAAATAACAAACCCACAAGCCATGTGAGTTCATAATAAGCAGGTCACAAACTTGCCTTCAGTTTCTTTACTAAATTCATGTATGCACGTCTGTTCTCTTCAGATCCCCCTGGCAATGCGTTGGACAGATCAGAGGCTAATGTTCCATTGATTAAAACACCCAGCATGTCAAGAACTGTTGTGAATAATTCACTAAGAGGGGACAGAAAAGAATTATTTTCACCTCAGAGCAAAACCAAGATAATCTTAACTGAGAATTTTTATTTAAGGCATAGAATGTACCTAAGAAAATAAGATGCGACAGAAATTAACATCAGTATATCAAAGCCTCTGCCATGTACACGTGCAGCAAAGTAAAGGTAAAATGATAAGTACATACTTGTTAGTGTGCATGTCAACGGTTCCAGAAGTAATGATCTGAAGGAGGAGGAGGGCCCAGTCTGTGGTCCATTGGGTGCTCCTCTGCACTGTGTCAAACATTCCTCCCACCTAGTACATAAAAAAATACAATAAAAAAATCTGCATTGTGTTAAAGAGAAAAATATACTTTAGCCAAATTTTGATTAATTAAAGAAAATCCTCAAAAAAAAAAAAGAGAGAGAGAGAGAGAGAAGAGAAGAGCACCTGAGTGTGGGCACATCATCAATAGGAATTACAGCTGACCCGTGACAGCTGATCCTTGAAAATGCAGAGGCTTAGGGACAATGACCTTCCTCTTAGTAGAAAATCTACATATAACTACTGCTACTACTATAAGTCAGTATAATTAGCTTTCTTTTATTCCTAAACGTTCAGGATACCCTCTTTTATGGTGTGATTTTAGTCAAATTACATCTAAATAGGTCAAAACCACATAATCCAATTATTTACAACTTTGTGCTGTCAATTACTATTGAATCTAAGCCTGTTGTCATAATAGCACTCAGAATTATCCAGTAACACAGAAGTAATGATGAGCAGGAGGCATGGCCCCCAGGTCTACTCTTTCACGTGTGGAAATTCAGTTGAAATCAATAATCAGTGAATATCCCCAGAGTGCCCTTAAGCTGGCTTGTCCAGTGGGAAAGAAAAATTCAAAGGAATGTTCAATGTGTGAGAATTTTAAATTTCTGAAAAACAAAACCTTCCATGTAGAATTTGTTTTTATGATCAATTTGATAATTTTGACTTAAATGTCATTTTAATATGGTTTTTAAATAAGCATAGTCAAAACTAACTTCCATCTCAGAATACTGGTCCTCTAAGTCCTCCTCTGAGCTCACACCCAAAAGGAGAGATTCCCTGGGGGCGGGGCTGCAGAAGGCAAACCGGAGCCTAAAATACCTACCTACTGCTGTCCGGAAGTTAGGCCAGACAGGAAGAACAGCAGCCAGGAAAACAGGAAGGTTAGAGGGACAGGGAAGTAGCCACAGAGAGCAAACAGCAGAGGCCTCACCTTGCAATGAAGACTTGTGACGACAGTGGAAGTGGGAGGCTATGTAAGATAAGTTTTACGCAGGCAAAAGACTGGAAATGTCTTACCAAATTCAGGCGGAGCTGCAATGCTTCGTGCATCATCTGCCGTGCTTTTATGTCATGTTGGTATCGCTCTTCTCTCCAATTACTTAAGATCTAAACCAGACAATACATTAAAAAAAAAAATCCAGAACTGGTTTCCCCTGTTAAAATTAAATTTTTCATATTTTAAGTTAAATTGAGCTTTTACTGATGGTCAAAAATAACTTCTTGGTTTAACAAATTAAATAAAACTTTCCTCGCCTTCCACTAAGCAGACAGAAATCTGGCTATTTCTTTGTCATTACCTTTCCAGATGGGAGAAGAAAAATCTTTTCTAATTACTTATCCAGTAGTCTTAGAAAACGTTTTTAGAGGACCATCAAGTTAAACATTAACAAAAATAAAGATCAGTTTTTAAATACAGTTGACCCTGAACATCATGGGTTTGAACTGTGCGGGTCCACTTACACATGGATTTTTCAGTAAATATACAGGCAGCCCCTCTATAAATACGGGTTTCACATCTGAGAAACAGTATTTTTTTATCTGAGGTTGGAAATTTGCAGATTGTTCTTCACCATAAGGGACTGGAGCATTCTCAGGTTTTGGTTTCTGAATACCAGGAGGATGACTGGAGTTTTGGGAAAGCAAAAGTTATATAAATTTTTTATTGTCTTGGGGTCGGTGCCCTTAAACCCTATGCAACTCAAGGGTCAACTATACATCATTACATCATTTCATTTGTCTTATAAAGATAAGTATTAGGCAGATAAAATAACATTTTATATCAGCTCTGGGTTATATTTCTAGGGACACGCTGTGAACCCTAGCAAATGTACTAGTATTATTTTAGTGTTCTTTTGAAGTGGAATCTTGTCATTTTATAGACTTGTCTTCCTTGATAAAGATAATACATACTATTTTGAAAAAATGTGACAATTTGGATATTAGTCAAGTGGCATATCCACTTGTAAAGTGAGTGCTTCTTCCCTGATTCAGACTAATGCTGGGAAAGGAAAGTGTTCTTAGGAAGGGCAAACTGCACGTGGGCAACACCCCAGGATCAGATGTCAGGAGCAAAAACAAATGCATACCCCGCCCCCCCCAAAAAATCTCATACTGCCATGCTCTGAAATATGTGTTAACTAATGAGAACCATCTTAAAATAGTTGAAATGAGTCACATGCACAAGTAAGCCCAGCAGATGACCTGTAAGTATCCTGCAGGGTAAGAGGAGAACACTTTACACAGCTCATCAAAAGAAATGGACTTCTCCCAGGCGAGATAAGGGTGCAAGGCAGGTAACAAAGCACACAAGCTGCCATGGAGCTTACATTCAAGGGGCAGGATCTTACCTAATAATAGACAAACATGTAAATTGACCGTCCCTCTGCCATGCTCAGCAGCCAATCAGGAGAGTATGCAAATTAACACAACAAAGATGGTGGTTAATTTGCATACATAGGCGCAAAGCGGCGGAGCGAAGATGGAAGACTCCGGGCCGGAGGGAAGGCCTGGGTTCCGGGTGCCAGAGGAAAACCGGTGCCGGCAGCCAGGGGAAGGGAAGGCCTATTGCACGAATCTCTTCGTGCAACGGGCCTCTAGTGAATAATAAAAAATCAGGTGTAACAAGTGGTATGGACTTGGGCCAGGGGATAGAGAATGACCGTCGTTCTATTTTTAGAGAGTGATCAGGGAGAGCCTCCTGAAGGAGGTGACCTGTGAGCAGAGACCTGATGAAGTGAGGGAGATAACCATGTGCACATCTGAGAGGAAAGCCTTCCAGGTGAAGGGAAGAAAAGATGCAAAGGTGCTGCAACGACAATTTGTTTGAGGACCAGCAATGTGGCCACTGTGAAAAGAATGGAGTGAGCTAGGCCATGGCTGGTAGGAAAAAAGGTAGAATGAGAGCCAGTGCCAAATCACTAAGGCCTTATAAGCCCAGGCTTTGAATCTTTATTCTAAGTGTAGCAAGAATGATTGCAGCATTTTGGGCACCAAAGAAATGTGATTCACATTTAAAAAGGATTATTCTGGTGACTGTGTAGAGGATAGATTTCTCATATCCAAAAGGTAGAAGACAATGGGAGAACCAAGTAAGTGTCCTTGTTCATGTTCATCTAGTACCATTCAAGGAAAAGACATGATGTCATAGAACCACAGCACCACAGGAGGGCTCCATTAGGCTCTGCAGCAGGATAAAACATCCCACATGACCCACCCAACCACACTGCTCAATTCCACAATCTCCAGTTTCTAATGTGGTCACTAGTTTCCTTGTGGTACAGACAATACAAGTGCAAGGGGAACTGTAGTTGCTGGAAAGACAAAGTCCATATTCTTTATCAATGAACCAAAATGACTTCTGATTTATAAATGAGTATCTTGTGTACTTGACTGGCATCATCCTGGCTCTGGCAGTAAAATGAAATTGAGTTTCTGCACCTACAAGGCTCAAGATGAGACCCTGCCTGATAGGTGGAAGACCCCTTAGGTCTCAGATCTCTATTTCTGTCTTCCTGCCATGCCAACTGCAACAGGGACTTGTCTAGGACCCCTCCCCTGAGGCAGGATCAGGAGAGAACAGACATGTCCAAGTTATGTGAAATATGCAAATGTTACTTTTATAGTCTGTGGACATTAATATAAAATTGTTAATCTTGTGGTGACTAGAATGTCAGGTAGGAGAATAGAGCGTGAATTATGCCGACCTGCATCTAATCAAATCACGGTGTGTCCTTATTGGTTTAATCTCAGCATTTGAAAGGAAAACAAATTAATGCCATTAGAAAAACGCTTGCCTGGCTTCATACTCTACTCTACTTTACCTGATTAACTTGATTCTGGAGAGACATGAGGAGGCCTTCTCGTTGTTCATCTTGTCCCTTAAGGCAGGTAAGGACCAGTGAGAGGAATGGTTGTTGGCTCAAAAGAGACATACTACAAAGCAAATCAAAACAGCAGATCTAGTTAGAAAGAATGGATTACTTCCTTGCAACACTGACTTCTTGCCCTCGGGTTTTGGCTCACTATTTTACTAATAGTTAGTCAAAAATGGAGAGTTAAGTCATATCTCTACTGATTATATTAAAAGCCACAGGAATGCTTCTAAATAATTTAATATTGAAGGCATTCCCCAAACTAGCATAAATTCATACTGCAACTGAGTGTGTAAGGGCAGAGAAGGAAGAAGAGAATTTGTATTTCACATCAGTAAGTTGCATTTTATAATACACATCAGAAGGAATATCACCTTATACACAGAATAAAATTTAAAATGTAAACTTCCTCTCACACAAAACTCTTATTTTAGGGTCCAGCCCTATCCGATTGCTGCGCTTATTTTATTTTTCAGCACATTCCTTGAGAACAAACAGCGGGGTATTTACTGGTAGAGCTAAGATCAGAACCTGGTTCAAGGACCCAGTATCACACAGTAAATATCTTGCCAAATACCAGAGTGCTTGCTCGTGACCTGAGGAGCACAGCCCCTCCACCCCCACAATGTAGTCTTCCAAGGGGTTTTAAGACATTTGGGCCCAGCCAGTGTGGCTCAACGGTAGAGCCTCAACCTAGGAACCAATAGGTCACAGTTCGATTCCCAGTCAGGGCACATGCCTGGGTTGTGGGCTCAATCCCCAGTGCGGGGCATGCAGGAGGCAGCCAATCAACGATTCTCTCATCATTGATGTTTCTATCTCTCTCTCCCTCTCCCTTCCTCTCTGAAATAAAAATATTTAAAAAAAAAGACATTTGGTAAAAATTCTATTAAGATTTATTCAATTATTAGAGAACAACTAACTAGTCATACTGATAAACTAATTGCTACACTGGAAAGAAAAATTTCTTCAAATGAGATTGAGGCCAAAATATTTCAATCTGCTTCATTTTACATAAGCAGACTGAGAGAGACTGACTTGGGAAGGGCCATTTTGAAACTTTGTAAGAGCCTCTAGAACTCTCTGTGGTAGGCGGGGCGATGTACATACAATCACCCATTAGCTAACAAACTTTGAGAACTAAGTTGAGTCATCTGGTTGGTTAATTAATGCTAGCAAACATAACAAAACAATCAGATAACAAACAAAATATGAGCGAAGTTAGGTCTCTACCAAATGTTCTTCAGTTAAGAATGCAGGATCAGAAACCAGACCACCTGGTGTAAACCCAGCTTCCTAACTCCTTAGCTGTGTTCTCAAAAAATTTACTTAACCTTTCAGTGCATCCGTTTTTTTAATCTGTAAACAGTGTATAGAGCTAAGATCAGCACCTGGTTCATGATTGCTGTGAGATTTTAAAAGTTTGAGTATATATGAAATAAATTTTATATAGGGGCTGGCATTTGTAAGAGCTCAATAAATGACCGCTACCAAAATATTATTAATTAGAAGAAAATAATATTTCAATTTTTTTGTTTCCCCCATCAGCATTTATCCCCCCTGTAT
>NW_005356635.1:3441611-3452116 GCF_000412655.1 Myotis brandtii
CCCCTCTCCCCCCTTCCCCCCCCCCCCCCCCCTCCCCTCTCCCCCCCCACAAACAAACAGAATAAATTATCATTATTTCCCCCTTATCCTTTGGTGCTAAATTCACCATGTTTTCATATTCGAGAGTGGTTTTACACTTCTTCAGTAACACAGTCAGTTTTCAAATAGAATTATTTGAAATCTTTTCAGGGCATAAAATAAATTAACATTAAACTTCATGGTTTGTAAGTTTTAATATCTAATCTAGAACAAGAACCTTAAATGCTAAAAATATTAGTAACTATTTCAGGGTCCAACAAGACAGAACTAGAAATATTTCTATGTATTTTAAACACAAAGACCTAAGTAATAAAATAAAAAGAAAGAAAAGTGATTAAAAGGAGAAAACAGGGACCAGGTGGCAATCCAGGTCTGATTCAGGATGCAGTGGGGCTAAGAAGTCAGGATTTTCATAGCAGCATCGGGGTGCGTAGGCGGAACTGAGAACGTGTAACTTCTTAGGAACAGCGCCTCACCTAACAAAACATTTTCAATTTCATTTAATAACAAAATTTCAGTGGACTTGGAGGGCAGTGAACATGTATGTTTGCAGAATGCTACATTTCTTTATTTCAAATCAGACATAGAGACACAACTTGCAGGCATACCTTTTCTGTTTTTGTCTGTCTCTTTCCTTTTTTGAAGAAGAACCCAAGTGCTGTCCCTTCTCCAGCTCCTCCCCGGCAGCTTTCAGTACTCTTCCTTGCACAGAGGTTGGCAGCCTGGCAATGAGCGGGGCCACCAGCCACACACCTCTGCGTTCAGAGGAGCTAAAATCAGAAACAGGCGTTATGCCCAATGAGGCACCTTTTTCTCAGAGTTATGACAGAAATTCCCATGTAAAAATTTTATACACAAGATACACTGATTATTCAGAAATTTCCCTTTCATTTCTATGCTATCGCACAGTAAATATTTTGCCAAATACCAGATATTTGCACACACTTTTCCACTCGTGCTTATAGAGGGCAATAAAAGACACGGTTCTGGGAGTATAACTAAAAGTTTGTTTAAAAATCTACAAATATACTTTTCTATTATTGTGGCTCCCTGATTAGTAACAGTTATTTTGTCCAACACTTTTTTGTCCTGGTTAAGATATGAAATGTTCTGGTTACATTTAAGCACACTGATAGCCTGTTTTTAAAGTTTTAGAATTCACTAGTTATACTTTACACCAAAATGATGAAATACAGCTAATCTGCCTTTCATGATTATAGTTTATGCAAAAATGCTCATTTTTAAAGAAGGTAGAAAAAGTGTTTCCTATGTAACAAATACCACGGAACAGTGAACACTAAAGAAATTAATGCACCCTGAATGTCACCTGTGGTTCCCAGGAGTCTGGGCCCGATTAACCTAGTATTTAGAACACTAAGATATCATGCAGCCTGTAGCATTGCCCTTTAACTTATTATTAAATAATGATAACTGACACAAGTTATTACTTTCTTCATATTCCTGCAGCTTTATGAAAAAATATTGGATTATGCAAATAAAACACAGTTACATGTGAAAAAATAACAAGAGACTACTAGTAATAAAGCCACAGAAAAAACACCTTAGAAATGTCTTTATTCCATTCTGCCTTGTGCTTCCTGCATCGGAGCTTCCGATCCCGTTCGGGTTGAAGAGCCCCGTACCGGAATTGGAAGAGTTGATGCTCATGTCAGCAGACTGCTGGAACACCTCTATGGTCGCCTTAGCAATATTGTCCAGTAAGTTGTTCATTTCAGCCACCGAACCAGAGCCCTAGTGCCAGACACAAGAAAACTAGCACACATACATTTTACTTTAACCTCAAATGTCAACATGCTTTGCTTTTCATACAATTTTATACACATGCATGCTCTTCAGATATACTCACTGGGTCCTTCAAGCACTGCTTAATCATTAACTGAAGTTCTAGCCAGGACTGCCTCAGTGTCCACTGCTCAAGGTTCTGGGGGAAATGGAAATAACTAAGACATTAAGGACATTACGCATGTCTTAAAACACAGGAATTACTGGCAGTTTCCCTATTTCAAGAAAGACTAGAATAGTCACACACAAGAAAGGGATCTACAGGCACCACTGCTTTTCAAAAGTTCGTGTTAAATGCCCAGCCACCGTGGCTCAGTGATTGAGCATTGACCTATGAACCAGGAGGTCACAGTTTGATTCCCAGTCAGGGCACATGTCCGGGTCTTGGGCTGGATGCCCAGTAGGGGGCATGCAGGAGGCAGTCGATCAATAATTCTCTCTCATCATTGATATTTTTATCTCTCTCTCCATCCTCTTCCTTCCTCTCTGAAATCAACAAAAATAAAAAATAAAAAAGTTTGTGTTAAGTACTTCACTTTTTCTTTTTAAATATTTTTATTGATTTTTAACGAGAGAGGAAGGACAAGAGAAAAACAACTATGTGAGAGCAGAACATCAATCTGCTGCCTCATGCACACTCTTTCCCTCTCCACCGGGGATCAAGCCGCAACCTGGGCATGTGCCCTGACTGGGAATCGAACTTTCAGTGCACAGACGATGCTCAACCAACTGAACCACACAGGGCAGGGCAAGCACTTCACTTTAAGGAAAGACCTACATTAGCCTGTTTTCACCAACAGAATGAAATCGGAGAGTGCGAAAACAGTGCTGTGCTTGCTGTGCAGTAAGCTGTGATGGAGGCAGTGGGCACCCAGCAGCGAGGGTAGCCCAGGCACCAAACCCCTTCCCTGGGAACCACACACAGCCTCTCAGCATCGGTTTTTAAACCACGCCTGTGAGCATCTGGCTTTATCTCGACTTATTTTGCACATTTGTTAGCAAGATGTGTCTTAAGGCATAAGAAAAGCCTAAGAGAGCCGGTGGGAATGCTACAGTCATTTTTGTTATAATTACAAAGAATGTGTCAAATCACAGAAACATAATCTTTAAATTACTGACACTCACCTGAAGAATGCGCTTAATGTGCTGTCTTTGCAGGTTGTCCCCCTCAGTACATTCTTTAATGCCGTGAGGATAACAGATGAGCTGCAGTAGTTTCTGTGCTTGCATATTTGAAAGCACAGGGTCCAATATTAGTTCTTTGTCTGTGCACAATCTTTCAGGTTCTTTTAAGCAATGTTCTCCTACCCATTCCTAAAAATCATACAGCAGTTAGATTGGTAGGCATGGGCTTTCTACATGCCTATGTAATATGTACTAAGTTCATGGCACATAATGGAATATAAAGCAGACAGGAATCTTCCAATTAACAAAGTATTACACACACAAAATGGTGGCAAAAGTTTTAAAAACAAACTTTTCTAGTATTTTAAATTCTTAAAATACAAAGTGAAATCTTGGATAAAGAAAACTTTAAAAAATAGATATGCAAAAATAAAGGAAAGAAAAGAAAGCTAAGGAAAATATTGGTATGTGTTTCAATTGGAAAATGGGTTCTTGTTCTTGCAACTGTTTTACAATCATTTTTTTTAGCTTGCCATATGTAAGGGCAATGAGTCTATTTATAAGATGCCATTTTTATGAAATGCATTATGCTATGTTCTACTGAATAGAACACAGTATAACATTCAGAAAACTGTCTTCCTGTTTGATATTACAATGTTAGTATTATAAATAAATGTTTGTGCACATCTATTCTCTGTACAATTGATTTCTCAGGATAATTTCATAAAGTGCAATTGCTGGGTTAAGAAGTATAGCAAAAATTTAAGGCTATTGATGCATATGGCTAATTAACCTGTAGAGAGTTTCTACTAATTTAAACTTCTATCACACTTTCTTCATCAGTTTTTCAAAGGAAACTCTTATTTTAAACTAGAGCCCCGGTGCACGAAACTTGTACATGGGAGGGGGGAGGGGGGAAGAGTGTGTGTCCCTCAGCCCGGTCTGCACCCTCTTCAATCTGGGACCCCTCTCACAATTGAGGACTGCTGGCTCCCAACTGCTCACCTGCCTGCCTGTCTGATTGCCCCTAACCACTCCCCTGCCAGCCTGGTTGCCCCTGTCCTCCCCTGCTGGCCTGATCACCCACAACTGCCTTCCCCTGCCGGCCTGATGACCCACAACTGCCCTCCCCTGCTGGCCATCTTGTGTCCACATGGGGGTGGCCATCTTGTGTGTTGAAATGATGGTCAATTTGCATATTACTCTTTTATTAGATTGGATGAGGTAAGACTTTGTCAACTGTTCCTGAGCCCAATTTGAGCCCAGATCTGTTTAAAATGAAACCTGTTTCTTAACCACTACACCTGTGACTAAACACTGATTATCCATTAAAATCACCTGAGGACCTTGTTAACAAAGTGTGGGCCCTACATCAAATCAATTAAGTCAATCTTAGGTTGTGGACCAGATAGCAGTCATTTTCTTAAGGCATCAAAACCAATTTTAACTCCTTAGGTAATTCCAATTGCCCTCACAGTATGGAACCAGTGCACAACCCAACAACTTCTTAATCCTATATAATAAAAGGCTAATATGCAAATTGTCCCCTTGACCAGGAGTTCGACCTGGAATTCAACCATGGGGGCAGGGACTGCTGGTCAACCACCCAAGGCCCCTCCCCCAGGCCGGCCCTGCCCCCGATTGCCCCCACCACCCCAATTGGGGGTGGGGCCAGCTGGCCAAACTCTTGTGTCCCCTCCCTCCAGCCAGCCCCACCCAATTGGCCCGGGCAGGCTGGCCAGACCCCACTGGTGCACGAATTCATGCACCAGGCCTCTAGTACCTATATAACTATTTAGCTAACTTTTACCATGGTTATAATATGCCTTATAAAAAACATGACCCTGTCAACATTTGGAACGTAAAAAAGAGTATACATGGTATGCCCTGATTCTTTTACTAAGAAAGGAGAAGATTTTTTTAAATATATGAAAAGTTAAAGCAGAAGATAATGAAACTGGTCACTTAGGGCAGGGTGAGACAAAGGGTAGCAGGGATTAGGGAGAGAGGACATATCTCTGAGTACACCTTTTGCATAGTTGGCCTGTGGGAGCATGCTATTCTAAAGACAGAGCTGGGGGGGTGGCGGGGGGTGGACCTACACCGAATGTAAACAAAAACAAATAAAAATCAGTTCTATTTCAAGCAAGAAATATATCCACAGTGAGGGAGAAAGTTCAAATGATTTCTCAACATAATATGGTAAACTCTTAGGGAAGAACTATAAACAAATCTTCAAATCCTTTTAGTAAGTTTGTTTTTCCTAGTAGTATGGGTGTAGCAATTCTGAAACTATTACAGGTATATTACAGAATAAAGCAAATGAGTAAAGGGTTAATATTATTGGGAGTGGGGTTCATAGTGTGGAAGAAGGCAATATTAATGTGGAATGGGGAAAACAAAGGACTTTGTGGGGTTGGATTGGAAGTAAAGATATCAGTATGAACTCGTGATTTACACACACATTTATGTATATAGATATGTTTTTTCCTTAGCTCTGTCTGCTGAAAAGGCCTAAAACAATGAGCATACACAGTGCCTTGATCTTGGTTTCTAAATACCACCTTGTGCTACACAGAATCAAGGTTCTTCAGAGGAATGAGTAATTCTAGATCTGGGGCAGGGAAAGTACAAAAGGAGCCAGAAAGTTAAAAAAAATAAAAAATAAAGATAAAGACATATCAAAATAACATGAGATCCAGCATGAAAAGAGTCCCACCAGAAAAATCTGGGCAATTTGAACATGAACATAACCAAGGACAGTAAATCATAATCCATACAGAAAATTAGTAAATATAAGTTAAGGGCGGGCTTTTCCTTAGGGAAGAGTGCAAACTGATAACTGGAGAGGAGAGGAGTTTGGAGGAAAATCACCATCTTGCACCCATCACAGTAAAGACTGGTTTGGACAAGAATCAAAATGGATGCAACATGGGAGGTGAGAGAATTTGATGAGAATATTTGCATTGTCTTAAAGTGTCTCTCCAAAGACCGCTTATTAATTACAAGGAAAATAATTAATTATCCAGTAGAGAAATTTTGAAATCATACAATGGAGACATCTTGATAAGGTTAATATCATCAATGAGGTGCCAATGGACATCATGGGCCTTCCGATGTGAGTACCCGAGAAGAACCCAGCATTACCGCTGCAGTGTCTAGTTAGGAATGCATAATCTGAAGCTAATCTACAGGAAACTTCACACAAATCCAACATAGTTGGAACAACTGACAAAATTAGAATGAGGTCTATAGGTGAGAAAAATTTACTGTACTAATGCTAAATTTCCTGAGTTTTTTTTTAACTGTATTTTGTTCATGTTAACAAACACTAAAGTATTCAAAAGTAAAAAAGAATAATGTATGCCAACTACTCTCAAATGGCTCAGAAAAATTTTTTTTTAAGTATATGCATCCATACTGACACACACAAATAGAATTATAAAGCAAATGTGGCAAAATGTAAAAAGTTAGTGAATTTGTATAAAGGATATACTAGAGTTCTTTATTATTATTGCAACTTTTCAGCAAATTTGAAATTATGTCAAAACAAAGCAGGATAAAAAGGACCATCTATGTACACGTTTTGTACAATAGTGAGATTCTTTCCAAAATAACAGTTACATATTCAAAGTTAAAGGCCAATTAAATCTGAAGATACCTGTTGACAAATAGTTCTCAGTACATATCTAGCATATTCTTTTAAGTTGGCGGTTTCTATGGAAATGCTTCTCCCGCATGATTTTGCAGTTTGTGAGGCAGTCCAGATATCATCAGCATTCCCATCACGTCGCAAACCCCTCATGGTGAAGTCATCATTCTTTAGAGAGCTGACACTGTTATTGCCAATTTTGGCATCTCCTAAATAACAGAATCACAAACCCAAAATCACACACATTCAAAATATTGCCAATTATTTGAGAAGTAAATGAGACAAGCTTTCAGGAATTTAAAGTATGTGAATGGATAGCTGTGCAGCAATGAAGAGAATGGATCAAGAGAATAAACACAAGAACCCAGGGAAGTTTCATCAGATATGGGAAAAAAGTAAGTTCAAGACTCAGTCCATACTTTGTTTATAGAATTATGTATGCTTTCACCAAACTTGGAAACGCCATTTTGAATCACACTTAATAATCAGAGAACACTGATTTCACCAATATTTCAAGCATCAATGTATTCAAATTCATTTGACTTATAGACAAGGAAAAGAAGGGTTACTCACCCTGCTAGATGTCCCTTTTCCATTTCTTCTCTTACAATGACTTATTTTCTATCCATAGGTCAAGAGAAAAGTTTTGCCTTAGCCCACCTTACTATCAACTTCTTGACAAGAGACATTTATTTCCCTGGGAATGGAAAAGGGCAATGCATACTAAGGAAGCCCTGGAAAATAGGGCATTCATTGAATAACCCGTGTCTTTCACTTTCCTTTCTGTAAACACCAACTTAGAAAGAAAACTTCATTCTCACCAATCTCTAATATATTCAACTAAAATGAAGCTAAGGAAAGTGTTTTTCTTATTTAAAAAAAGTTCTGGGGGAAACACTGAGCAGAATGATTGAATATCTATCAGTGGTCGGCAAACTGCAGCTCGCGAGCCACATGCGGCTCTTTGGCCCCTTGAGTGTGGCTCTTCCACAAAATACCGACTTCTGTGTATGGGCCACGAAGTTTCAATCGCACTGTATGTGCACGCCCGCATGTGGTATTTTGTGGAAGAGCCACACTCAAAGGGCCAAAGAGCCGCATGTGGCTCGCGAGCTGCAGTTTGCAAACCACTGATCTAGATATAAGAAATCTTCTCTAGCTATGAAAGACAAAGAACTGTCATATTTTGAAGGTGAAAAAAATAAAATAATTTGGTAATAAACCTTGCCAAATGACAATAGAGCCTCCAAACTTTTGCCTGTTTACCCACAGGATCATAAGCCTTCAGAGAAAAAAATTCCTGGAACCAACAAATGAGTTTACAGGAGGCCCTCAGAGCAAAATCAAGCCCAGGTCAGTGCAAAAAGTCTTTTAAAGCCTACAAGTCAACTAGGAAAAAGTTTTGACTCTGATGAAAAAATATGAAAAATCAGAATTGCTTATTGAATATTTACTTATAAAATCATTAAAAGGAAGGGAGGAATAAAAATACATTTCAACTCAGCAATATCTTCATTTTTATTATCAAACATTTCTCATTAAAATATATGGGCAAATATTACCAATTTCACTTTACCCATAGGAATTTATTTAATTCAACAGAGTTCTTTAGGAGTTGCAAGAAAGACCAGATTCTGTATGTATCAAAATTTAGCATGCTTTTTAGTGATATAAACAACTATTTTTACACCTTAAGTTAAACTGCTATAGACATTAGAAACCAAATTCTATATAACAGTTCTATTTCCCTAACTCAACATCAGTCCTGATGGACAGGACTTGAGAGAACATTGGTTAGAACATGTGAGATAGATAAGTTAAAATTTCTGCAAAAATAAAGAAACAAACATATCTGCTAGTCCCAGACTAGGAGATCCTCAAATCAGTATAGATGTTAGGATGACCTGGAGGTTGTACCAGAACCTTCTACAATCATATAGACAATAGAACATTAGAACAGTGTTCAGTAACAGCCAGGCCCCAGGCTCTGCTCGCATTCAACTGGCCTAATCCTGACTTGGGAAGCAATGCTTAGAAAGCTGTAGATTCCTCCAAGAACTGAAGCCAATGAAAAAGCTCAAGGAGCCCAGCTGGGGTGGATCAGTGGTTGAGTGTCGACCTATGAACCACGAGGTCACAGTTTGATTCCCGGTCAGGGCGCATGCCTGGGTTTTGAGCTTGAACCACAGTAGGGGGAGGGCAGGAGGCAGCCAATTGGTGATTCTCTCTCGTCATTGCTGTTTCTATCTCTCCCTCTCCCTCTCCCTCTCCCTTCCTCTCTCTGAAATCAATAAAAACATATCTTTAAAAATAAAATAAATTAAAATAAAAAGGTCAAGGAGAGGCAGTCAAAGAAAAGTGAATTGATGATTATACATGGATAGTAAACTATGGTTATTTGGATATTTAAAAAGGTTGGCCAATTTTACTTGGGATCAAACTAGTCCTTCAAACCAAAGGAACAATATCTAAATTGCACTCATCTTGGTTTCTGCCATTAAAATGTCTATCACTTAATGTAGTCACACTTCCAAAATTAGTTTATGGGAAATCTTCTATTTAGTTTCTCTGATGAACATTAGCTACCACAGTAAAAAGGTGAATCCCTAAATTCATGATTATGTTTATGTTACCATAAACAAAATACAGTTAACAATGGTCTCTACCTTTATTATTAAATGGAACTAACCAGCCATCTTTCCTTTCAAATATACAGAAATTTTATTATTGAGATGATCATTTAATGTTGGCTGTATACACAAGCTCCTGAGCTCAGAGGAAGGCTGTAGCCCTCCATGTGACTTTACCTTTCTCTTTTTACTTCAAAATTCCTGGGTGTAATAGGAGCATCATGTATGTGTGTATGTATACATATATACACATGTATGTATATGTATATATGTATATGTGTATGCTTATTTTTAGATGCACATTTAATAATTTGCATGTATGTATATATGCATGTATATATGTATGTATGTGTATATGTAGGTATTTTTAGATGCACTTTTTAAAAAATATATATTTCTTTATTGATTTCAGAGAGGGAGGAGAGATAGAAACATCAATGATGAGAGAGAATCATTGATCAGCTGCCTCCTGCACACCCCCTACTGGGGATCGAGCCCACAACCCAGGCATGTGCCCTTGGCCGGAATCAAACTTGGGACCCTTCAGTCCGCAGGCTGATGCTCTATCTACTGAGCCAAACCAGCTAGGGCTAGATGCACTTTTAATAATCTCTTTTATGAAAGCCCTGTTTTCCTTCCTTGTCATCACCAAATAACACTTTCCAAGATGAAGTATAAAGGGATAGGCTTTATCCTCAAACATGTTCTTTAAGACTCATCAAAGACCATTCTCATCCATGCGGTAACTTCTGTTCTAATGAAAGGGGGCTCCTTCAGAACATAAGAGATAACATTTGTTTAGTGAAGGCCAAAAGAGGGCACCCAAAGCTGGAATGAGATAGTGTGATTCAAGACTTCCCAATCATTCTCCGAATTTACAGAATAAAAATGTCTTAAAGCATTGCACTACAAATGAACAGAAAAGGCAGTGCTACTACTCCAGGAGGATGTATATACCAATAACAATATAAAAGGCATCTTGGTCATTATAAATTATATAAAACTAGTGGCCCGGTGCACGAAATTCGTGCACAGGGGAGGGTGTGTTCCTCAGCCTGGCCTGCACCCTCTCCAATTTGGGACCCCTTGAAAAATGTCCTGCCAGTTTACAGGGATCGGGCCTAAACCAGCAGTCGGACATCCCTCTCGCAATCCGGGACTGCTGGCTCCTAACCACTCACCTGCCTGCCTGATTGCCTCTAACCACTCTGCCTGCCGGCCTGCTCGCCCCCAACTGCCGCCCCCCTGCCGCTGCC
>NW_005356635.1:3453918-3467164 GCF_000412655.1 Myotis brandtii
AACCTCTCTTATCATGTGACTTGTTTTGTATGTTTGTTAAACTATATTATCACATAAGCATTGCTGCTATTGGGACAAACAGTGACAGTTGATTCAGGTCATTTGAATGTCCACTGTCTGTTTTAATTTGTATGTTCGTTTTGACTCTGTCATATGCTCAATCTTCAGTGGAAGTCATGAGAACTTATTATTTTTTCCGGCTCCCTCCTTTACATTGGAAATATTCTTTTTTACCCAGAGGGACCTTAACTTTGATGTAAGGGATTGTTTCCATTGTCAACTTTTTTCTTCCTTGCCAAGTAAGAGTTGTGAACTCTTCAGTGATGCCTTTCCCAGGATATTTGCAGATGTGGTTGGGAAAAGTCATTTCATCCCCGACCTTTGCATGTCAGGTGCTGGGGTGCCCGGGTGCTGGGGTGCCCGGATGCTGCCTGGCCTGCACCCTGGCTCTCTCTCCCTCCGATCGCCATGGGGATCACGGGGCCTCAGGCCAGCTGGCAACCCCGGCCCCCAGGGGTCCCGGGTTGCTGCCTGGCCTGCGCCCTGGCTCTCTCTCCCTCCGATCACCATGGCGATCACCGGCCACTAGCATCCAGCACCCCCGGTCAGGGGGTGTCGCCTGGCCTGCTGCCCGGCTTTCCGATGGCGATCACTGGCTGGGAGGTGGGCAAAGGCGGCCTTTACCCGCCCCCCAGCTCTTGCCTGCCGCCTGGGTTTCTGATCACCGTTCTTCCGTCTTTCCCCTTTCGCCTCCCATCATTGTGTGTATGCAAATTAACCGCCATCTTTGTTGGCAGTTAACCGCCATCTTTCTAGGCAGTTAATTTGCATATTGCCCTGATTGGCCAATGGGAAGTGTAGCGGAGGTACGGTTAATTACCCTTTTTGTCTTTTATTAGATAGGATTATGCTATGTAATACTGATTTATCAGTAATATCAATCTCAATGCAATTATCACCTGATTGATGAAAAAACTATGGTACAGGGTTATAAACTTGTTCAGGGTTACAGTGGAAGCAGAAACACTATGATTGAAACCCAGGTTTTCTGGTGATTTACTCCTAGAATATAACGTGGGATTTAAACCTTTGACTAGGTCATCAAGTTTTCTGTGTCCATCACAAAGTGTGACTTATGCCAACAAATGAAGGCAACACAAGCTAGGAGGTCTGAGGATCTGTATTACATCAGAATGAGATAGCATGCAGTTAAAACCCCACCAAAAAAATATATTTAAATTCCACCAGTGTTGTAGGTAAGGGACAGACTTCTGGGAGTACAACTGAACTTGGACTTGGGGAAAGCCAACAACAACAGCAACAACAACAACAACAACAACAAAACATTTCTATTACTATTAAATCGAATTAAACTTCTGGTGATTAACCAAGCTTAGTGCCAAGATAGTCTTACCAAGCATCATAATTGCTTTTAAAACAGCAAACACTGCTCCCACTTCGATGCTGTTGTGAGCAGCAGCTAAAAGGTGTCTATCACAAGATGATCTTATTCCAGGGAAAGTTTTGCCTATGAGAACAAAGAACAAGCCTTTCATCGTCTCATCACCATTATTAACAGTGTTTTGTAACCATTTACAGTCATAGGGCTTTTCACTGTTAGACTGTGGGCGCTTAATTGCCATTAGCTAGCTTTAATTGATGCTTCATGAATTCACTAAGAAACATTGCCAGCACCCTGTACTTAACCGTTTCTTTTTTTACTATTAAAATAATAATGTTTTTGCTCCTTAGAGAGATGTGTCAAAAACATTAGGATTTTCATCCATTTATGCTGATGGTCTCTCTCTTCTCTCTCTCTACACACACACACACACACACACACACACACCCTAACATGGAAATTATCTTTAGGAACAGATTTTACCAGCATCCCTAGATGTTTTCCCTTTAGTAAAAACATAAATGAATCACTGTCCTAAGCTTCTATGCTGTGGTTCACAACTAACATGCATAGTATGTTAGAGGATCACGCTGCCCACCAGCATGGCTGGCCTAAGAGCAAAAGTATTTTTATTGTTTATTAACTCTGGATTTGAGTTTCTCAACACATCCTGATATTACATAAATGAAAGGTGTTGACAGCCCTCTCAGTGGCATCATTGCACCCCTTCATCACCCTCAAGCAGGCCCCCCAAAGTCAGGAAGGAAATTACAGAATGAACAGCCTACTTGGTCATTTGAGAACCTGGAGCTGCAAATGAAAACATAATCAGAGGTTTGGGGCTATCAGCTCACCGGCTGCTTGAGGTAATAAGCAGGCCTGGGGGGCTCGGAAGAGATGGAGCAGGAGGCGGCAGGTCATCCTGGCCCCGGGCTCGGCATCCGCGTCTCCACAAGCTGGGGAAGAAGGATTTCCAAAGCAAGTTTCCTCACATGTTCAAGAACATGTCTCCAGGCTTGCTATTAAGCTAAACTTTCTGGAATAATGTGAAAACATGCTACTTATGGTAAAAAGTAAGACACCAGCTACATTTTCCTGAGAAACTCGAATGTACGTGCTTCCTCAAAACCAGGTACCAACATCCAGGGAGTCACAGTGCTCTGGGTAGAACAAGATATACAATTCTACCATCTTTACCTGCAGGCCACACCACGGCCCAACGCACGTGCCCTTGAATACTACCCTCACTGGGTTTCACTAGTTAGACACCATCCCACCAAGACCAGCATCACATGCCCACGCTGTCCCGGATGCCACCTCACCTGCCGCGAGGAGAGAGGGCAGTGCCACGTGCTGCACGACGTCCTCCAAGGAGAAACACTGTCGTGCTATCAGAATAGCAATGAAAGTAGCTAGTGAATCATGGAATGAAAGGTCACTCACCTTCAAGAAAAACATTGACACGTTTTAATACCTAACACCCTCTTCAGTAACAGCTAAGATTAATATCTAAGAGAATGTAGGCAACACCAATGAGGTTTCAGATCCTCAAATGAGTGAATGAAACTTAGCATGAGTATTCTCCTCTAGGCCTATTTCTACTTTATAAGACAATGAATGAGGTTTACCCACACATCCCAGTGCTGTAAGAAGACACTGGGCTTCATCTTGAGTACAAATAATTGGGGGGAAAAAAAACAATAAGAAAAAAAAAATCAAGAAATCCCTAAAAGATGTAGCAAAAATACAACTTTTCTGCAAAATTCAGTAGGATCTGTCATTTAAGGGTAGCCATTAATAAGCAAGGAAAAACCTGGAGGTTGCCCTAGTTAAAACACAAGCCTCAGTAATGGTTTGGGGTTCTATTCAGGGATAACAAAGTAATGAGTCTTTAATATAAGTAAATTAGTTTTAAAAATAACTCTGAAAATTTACAATTGACTCCTAAATTTTAAAAGGAGAGAAAAGAGGAAGAAAAGTTATTTCATTCATAATATAACCTCTACCTTTACAGATTTCACAAGACTTTGGCAGAAAATAATAATAACAATTTAAAAAGCTATAATAGCAACCTTAGTATTAAGTTGTAGTATATGCCAGGGAGTGTGGGTAGCAATCTACAAAAAGTCACCTCATTTAACTGCACAACACCATGTGAGGTTCATACTACTGTTAATTCCAATTTTATAGATGAGTGAACTAACTAGAGGTAAAGTATAACAAAAACAACTAAGAGGTTAAGGAACAATGTTAAAGATAAAAATATGTGTCTTTCCTGTCTAGAAAAGCAGGCCACAGGTAGGAGTTTGACATGCCTAAAATCTTAGCGAGACACAGAATGGAGTAGGACTGTCCAACCCAGACTTGAGATATCAGAACTAGGAAGTTCAACTTCAACTGGGAGGTATTTTTTTAAATGTATAAAATTGTTCTATATGTACGATATATTAACATACAAAAGATCACACCAAGAAGTGATAGGCAAAAATAGGTAAAGAATTAAGATGGATTTTTAAGAAATTCACATATCATGCATATGATATTCTAGGAAATCTGTGATATAAATGGGTATATTTTCATCACTTCCAGACACAATCACTAAGAAAGACTGGATGCCCCAATGAATCTGAGCCTGGATATTCTCATGCAACACAGCACCAACCACACTCTGGTATACTGCTTAAAGTGAGAAAAGGAAAAAAATTTTACATTTCAGTTAAGGGTTGAGCCAATTAAAAAATATTGCTCACTAACTAAATATTTAATTGCAGTTGAGTTTTTAAGTGAAAAAGAACACTTACATCTACTGTGCAAAGTACATCATTGAACCCCCACACGTGATTGGAAGAACAGCAGAGAGCCTTCAGAACTCCCAGCCACTCTGAACTAAGAACAGTGCAGCATGCTGTCAGCTCGGAGGAGAAATTGGCTATGTCATTAATCCTAGAAAGAAGAAAAAGAACAGACACAGTATAAAGTAACAAAAAAGAAATACTGCATGTGACATACTTAAGAACACATATTTCACTACCATAAACAAGTCATTCATTTCTTATAGTCAAGGATATAATAAATACCCACTTGACAAATAACCTAGTAGAACCTGGAGAAGATAAAAGGGAATGGCTTTAAATGTTTTCTGTTTTTAATGCTGGTAAACAACAAACAATAACCATTACAGATGTCAATTACTCTGTGAAAAAACTTAACCTATACAATGACCTTTTAAGAACATAAATTTTTTTTTTAGAAACTATGTAATTTAGGTAGGCCTAAATACAGTATTTTTAAAATATAGACAATTTTTATTTGTATTTTTTCTTGTATATGTTTTTGTCTCTTGGGTTAAGGAAATCATAGTACAGAGCAGATAAAATAATATACAAAAAAAAAAGAGAAAACAACATTCAACTGTCAGCCTAGGCAATTACTAAGGAAGTTAATTTCAAAGTAGCACCAAAGCAACAACTGTGGTTAGTCACAAATTTCAGGGTAACTCAGCTCACCTTCCAGCGTCCTGATGGCCCATACATACATTCATGAGTGTATTGCAGACGAAGCTGTAGCGATTGGCCGCATTGTCACTGAGGATCTTGCCTAGCATAGAGTAGTTGATGCTACAAGCTGAAGGATTCTCAATAAAATCCATCATGAAGTCCGGATCCCATCGCAAGTTAGAATTAGCAGGTATCACATTATTATATATGGTCTGCTTAACTTTTGAACAGGCACTACTGAGGTTACAAGAAGAAGAGTTAAGAAAAAAAACACACTAGAATAACTAGAAAGTTAGTTAATTTAAGGACAGATTAAATGGTAGCAACTGTAATGTATTCTTATAAAAGAGTCACATTGAGTTCTTGATTCCAATTTCTTAATAATCAGCACTGAACACAGTGGCTGGAATGTATTCGTTGGTCAATAAATAGTTGCTGAATGGGTTGTGAAGAACAAAACAAGAGTAAGAACTTGGTTACTAATCTTAATTATTTTCTAATTTTTTTCTACATTTTATATGTTTCAAAAATAAAAGAATTTACTAAGGCTTTCAACAACTATCTCTAAACAGTAGTTGCAAAGTGTTATTACTTAAGAATAAAAATATGTTAGACTAAACATCAGGAATAATTCAGGGCTTAGTAGTAATTACATATCCTGCAAAACTATTCCTCTAGGTACAGGGTATCCAGCAGAGGTCAAGTGGTCAGAGCTGTGAAAGAGAGGCTCATTCCCTGCCCTCCAGGAGCTTGCATTCCAGTTGGGGGAAACGGATGATACACACATTAAATAAGAGTGAATAAACTATTATTCCTAAAAGTTTATCATGTTCTGTCTTGTAGCAGGATTATGAGATTTTTAAGAGGCTGGCTTATCATGAAAACAGAGTATGTTTCAGTGAGTTATATCTGAATATGACATAGAATGTTAGAAGTACAAAGGGAATTAGAAAGTATCTGATCCAATCTGGCTCTGCAGATGGAGCTGAGGGACAATCTGATTTCAAAGCTCAGATCCCATGTATACTCAGCTATTCCTTCCTATTGCTGTGGACATGAGTTCACAAGCAGCATCCACCTCTATTCAAGAGCTCTCTTATGCAGCAGAGAATCTTTTTCTTTTAGATTAACTTTTTGGCAGCAAATTTATTTGTGATGAAGGCAACATATGGCTTTTTACCCCTAGTGTTATACACCTACATAAATAGTACCCAGAAATGATTGCTTTAAAAATGAAAAGGCATACAAATAACACTCTTTACCCTAAACTGTTGCCACTGCCAACTGCTTTAAGAAAACAGAGATTGTTCAATTTGTGGTTTACCAAAACCTCCTCCTTCAGAATCACCTCTGGGTGGTCTGTTAACCATAAAGACTCCTGGACCTCTGTAGGTTTACTGAATCTGTATGTTTAAAATGCTGTTCCAGGTAAATCCAGGTGCCAAAAGTGCTTGGGAAGCACTGGTCCATTAGAGAGGACTAAACCTACCCACTAAATGGCAGTAATTGTAATCTACACTATCTTTCTTTCCAGGTAACTTATGTAAAAACTCCTCAGTGGTCACTGAAGAATGCACATTTACCATCTAGAGTTATGACCTGCTCAAAATGATGGATGCTATACAGTCTTCAGGGCTTTTAAAATCTCCAGTTTCTGACTTAAAAACTCTTGCCAACTTTCTACTTAACTTTTCTTTCATTCTCACTTAGCAATAGTTCCTAATTCATTTCATTTTCCCACTAAAGATGAAACAAAATCAAACTTTGCTCGTTGCTGATTCCCTCCCTAACACCACATCCTTGGTTTCCTCCACCTCCCAATTCACTGAGTGTTGGAGGAAACAGTCTTCTGCAAGTAGTGAAGCATTGTCTATTTTATTCAGCCTCCCACTTAATTCTAACATGCTATTCATTCCTGCCTTTAGAAACAAAAGAATTCTGCCGACCTCCAGCCAGGAATGCTCACTTTTTCTGAACTCTATGGCTCATGGGAAAGTCTCCTCGCCCTTCATTTCTAGGCTTCCTCTTTCATTTATTAGACTCTTTCCAGGTGAGCGTCTATGTTTTATTAAAAAGTCAGCTGCTACCTCGGTCACTCTCAGATTCTTACCACTCTCTGTGCAGGCATATATGGGTTTAAGGAAAATAACCTAGGTATTTCCCTTCTGAAATTGCCTGTATCAAAAAACCCGATAGACTCCGATAGAGTGATGAAAGCAACACACACCTGGAGGCCAAAATTACTTATGTTCAAGTCTAAGTTTCATCATTTATTAATTAGGATGAGGAACAATCATTTGGTGATAGGAACATCATTTCTACTTCCTGGGGTTGTTGAGTGGAGTAAGGATCTTGATGGAAATAGCCCAGTGCTGTGCTTGGCACAAGCAGCAGCTCAATCAGTGGTAGGTGTGAATATGTCCCCCAAATATTTCTCTTCCACAACTTTATAGATGGTGCTTCAGATCCAATTATTAAAACTGGTTTATTAGTATATTAACAGAAATCTCTCTGCATATCTAGCTTTTGTTGGGCCATATTTCTTAATCCCAAACTGCAAATAATGTCTGACTTCCAGGTTTCCTGGGACAGCTGTTTCTCTGCCACTTCTTAATCAAGGGAACCTCAGCCAGTGTCACAGCTGTGGGGCACCCCTGTGCTGATCCCGAGCAGCCCTCAGTGCAAGCTGGTCTCCTGATCTCCATGCACCCAGGTTACAAGACTGGAATGAACTCATTTACACTGCCCGGCAGGAGCGTTAGGGCTCCTGGAGCTTTCTTGGAAGTTCACTATTAAGAACAGGGCTGTTGCCTAAAGTGAATCACGTATGAGAAAGCTCTCTAAAAACTGCCAACTGAAAGCTCTGTGTGAAAAAGCAGCAGGATACAGGTTATTACTGCTCTTACATAATTTCTGTGAAAAGATGTTTCATAAGATTCACTCAAACAGCATCCCTGTAAGGGATTATTTTGAAACCTAACCATTCATGGAGACATACT
Organism: Myotis brandtii; assembly: GCF_000412655.1. Taxonomy (NCBI): domain Eukaryota; kingdom Metazoa; phylum Chordata; class Mammalia; order Chiroptera; family Vespertilionidae; genus Myotis; species Myotis brandtii. The sequence goes on from NW_005356635.1 coordinate 3,461,817, forward strand.
TTCACATTTTTCCCTATTGATACCATGAAAAGTTTCATGATATTTTTGTATATATCTTTTATTTAACAGACATTTTTTTAGTGCTTCCTATGTGCCAGACACTCTTCCAGGTACTGGGGCATAGCAGCGAATAAAACAGAAAAACTTTCTACTGTTGGTAAGCTTACATTCTAGGAAGGAGAGAGATGATAAATAAATATGCAATGTGCCAGGGTTAGTGCTAAGGTCAAAGAATGACAGTGTAGGCAGAGGGGTATGCTATTTAAAATGCAGTGGTTGGGCCCTACTTGGTTTGGCTCAGTGGATAGAACGTTGGCCTGCGGACTGAAGGGTTCCAGGTTCGATTCCAGTCAAGGGCACATGCCCGGATTGCAGGCTTGATCTCCAGTTGGGGGCGTGCAGGAGGCAGCCAATCAATGATTCTCTCTCATCATTGATATTTCTCTCTCCCTCTCCCTTACTCTCTGAAATCAATAAAAATATATTTTAAAACAAACAAACAAATAAATAAATAAAAGGGGTGGTTGGGAGGAAAGTCGTGAATGAACTGTGGACGTGAGCATGCAAGTAACTAGGGAAAACACAAGAGAGGTAATAGCAAGTGCAAATGCCCTACAATGGTTGCTCAGAGTGTCTGAAGACCAGGAAGGAGGTGCACATAGTCAGAATGGAACAAGGGGGAAAAGGCAGAAGAGAAAATCAGATCCAGTAGGTCCTAAAGGCTAGGTAATGACTTCATAGGTTTTTATTCTGAATAGATGAGAAGCCATTGGAAAACTTTATTGTTCTTGTTTTAAAAGGATGATTTTAGTAGATGTGTTGATAATGTGCTCAAGAGAGTCAAGGAGGCAAGAGGGGAAACCAGTGAGAAGAGCTACACAATGGTCTAACCAGGAGATGACCATGGTGGTCGTGACAGAGCAATGAATAGGAGTCAGATTCTCGGTACTATACCTGGAAGGTAGAGCTAGCTCATAGGATTTACAAACAAATGGGTGCAAAATATGGAGCAGAGAAAACCGTAACTGATCGTGCTTTCCTTACCTCCTTCTAGATTCTAAATTTCAAGAAGAGCTACACAATGGTCTAACCAGGAGATGACCATGGTGGTCGTGACAGAGCAATGAATAGGAGTCAGATTCTCGGTACTATACCTGGAAGGTAGAGCTAGCTCATAGGATTTACAAACAAATGGGTGCAAAATATGGAGCAGAGAAAACCGTAACTGATCGTGCTTTCCTTACCTCCTTCTAGATTCTAAATTTATTTTGCCAGTTATGACTGTCTCCTATAATTAATAATCTGAGTTTCCTCGAAATAACATTAAATAAGTATGTATTTTCCAACATCTGTGTACCTGTGGTGGTAGCAAGTGCTAAGATGCAGAGAATGAAAGGGAGTCAGGGATGCTGTTTCAAACAGGATGATAATGGAAGCAGAGAAACAAAGTGAGAAAGTGAGTGCACACAAAAGTGGGAAACAATGTTCCCAGTGAGGTAACAGCAAGTGCAAAATATAAAATAATGTATCACAAGTTTATCTCAAAATCGCAATCACAGTTAAACACGCATTTGTAATAAGGTTATAGATACAATGAAAGGTAACTCAATATGAATTCTGGCAGATATAATTATGCCTAACTTTCACTATTTAAAAGGATGACAATATTGGTCTAGTCACTAATAAATAGAGATATAACCCTACCCTTATTCTTTTGATTTTCTTCTACCCACCTGAAGAGGTCTCCAAATTTACTTCTGAGGTGGCTACATGACACGTAGAGATCATAGAGGTAGGCTAAGATGCATCTCTCAGGAGAAGAGCACTCTGAGGGATTCACAACATGCTTTACCACACTACACAGCCTGAGGAGACAGCATGTGAGGAGTGAGATATACATGTTGCTAATACATAAGCTACTGTTTAAATCTTTTAGAGAATATGTCCATTTATTACTTGTATAAAAAAGTATTAGATTGTTGACACTAATCATTATAACAGTAGTAAATAATTAAGAAAAATATCAGTTTATTATAATATTAAAATACTAGATATTTTTTTAGAAAACTTCAAAAATGGCATTAACAACAAGAAAAATAGAAATTCCTCCATACAGAAAGTATATATGAATGAATCTATCAATTAAGTTGCTGTGACTAGAACATAAAGGAATGTTAAAGTAGAGAATCTCTCCTCAGCAAAAAAATTCACTAATTCAGTGAATTTTCAAAGATCCCCAAATCTACTTCTTTGTTAAGGAACAATTCTTAATCAGTAAATCTGGGGAATCCATTTTTAAACCATGAGCTGGTGCTCACATGAACCTGGTGAATTCACAGTTAGAGGTCACATTTCCCTTGTTTCTCCAAACTAGAAACAAATTTACATTAGTTTATCTCATATAAGAACCAAATCCCCTTCCCCTTAGAAACATTCCCTGAAGTCTTTCAGTTCAAAGTACCATTGCTGCTGCAATCTGTGCCATTTCCCCAAATCCTAACTATGGCCTCTTTCACCCCAGTTTATACAACACAAAAGTTCATATAACAGAGATAAAAAAGTGGTCCAGCCCCCTCTTCGTGAATCTGATGCCACCACCACTTGTATTCTGTTAAAGGGTTCAGCCTATGATAGCGTGATGGTTCAGATTATTAAAGCTCAAATGGGCTTTAGAAATGAACTGACTCATCTTCCTCATTTTACAAAGAGGGCTCTAAGGCTCAGAAAAGTAAAGTGACCTGCTCATAGGCTAAGAGCGAGTTCACAGCAGATCCAAGAGAGCTTAGGTCTCCATATTCCCAAGCCACAGTTCACTCCACTATTTAGAGAACAGGGTGAAGCCAGAGGGAGCCTAGGATACTCAGGCCAAGAAGGAATCACAAATACCAGATGTGGAACTCAGGAAAGTACAAGAGGAAATGGCAATATAGCATTCCAAACTCTATGAAATGGCATCAGCAAACGGAGCCAGTGGGCAGCAGATATAAGCTGTCAATTATAGCAAAAGAGTCACATAATTATGGAAAACAGATTCAATCAACAGTTAACTATATAAACAAAAAATTCCAAATATAACCTAAAAAGCAAAGAATTATTTTGTAAATAAACATTTATGGGGAGTATAACAGTCAATGTTTGTAATCAATGTTTTCCTCATTTTTTTTTCACTTGCCATTGGAAAGAAAAACATTTTACACTGAGATCCAGTATATCCATTCATATAAGTACAGAAAAACAAAATAATAATTTTGGGTAAAATACCCTTACTATGTACGATAAAGTAAAAATATAATAAAGTTAATATTAAATATGATTTTATGAACATTTTATAAAATAAATTTAAAATGTCAAAATAAATACTGAAATGAATTTCAAAATAAACAAAAATAAAAAATATGCTTGTCAAAAACCTATTATATTCATTTAATGACCAACTAATGGGTTTCATGCAGTTTAAAAAGCATGGTGTAGATTAGACAGCATGAGTGAGCTCCTAGTTCGAAAGACTTTCAGCAGCCTGGGAGATTTAGTGATGTGATGCTGGGTATATCCCTTCGCCAACCACTTCCTTTAACAAGCCTGAGTTTCAGTCTCTTCACTTGTAAAGTGGTATTAATTATTCAACTGCACAGGGTAGTTGAGGGCCATATTAAACAGTCCTATATTTCCTGAATTCTAACATGTTAATTTTTTCACATGTGAAACTATCTTGGATATTTCAGATTTCACTTAATAATCTTCATGCATAATTAATGTGATAGCACTTCCTTTTCCCTGAGAGAGCTGCTGTTAAATGGATGTTACTCTTGAATAGAGTATAAATTGATTACATGTATTAGATCACAAAAAAAGAGTACTATAGAACCAAAGACCCCCATGTTTCTTTTGAACCCAGGAGGAAAATGGAAGAAAAAGAAAAACAGGTTTTCTTTTTTTATATAAAAGCCTGGGAAAGGAGTGAGTCTTTGGTGGACAAAAAGGAGCACAGTATAGGGTTTTTTGAGAGCTAATTATTCTACCCAGGTCCCTGTAACCTCAGTCTCTAATGGGGATGGTATTAGGTAATTATTAACCCACTAGTAGTAGTAGAGAAAACATCATACTACAATTCACACAAACCAAAAAAGACTAAGAATCAAGAAAGTCACTGTTTCGATTATCTTATCAAAAGATAGGTTTAGTTTATTTAAAACAATGAAGTTAAAGAAGTAAATCTCTAAAATGACAATGCATGCAAAGCTTATTCAGTGTTGGATTCTCCAAATATAAACTGAAATTACACGAACAAAAAAGTTGTCACATGTGTGCCATTCATAATTACCCACGATACTGGGTACGGCAGATGACAGAGTGCTATAAATGACAGGCTTGTATTTGTAGAAACCAGGGGGAGGGAAGTAAGGCAGGATGGTAAAGAGAAAGGAAAAGAGAAAGGGAGAAAGGCATCACACATTTTAAAAAAAGAAAATACTTTTTCATTCTTATAACTCTTTTTTGGTACATGTTTTCTTACAAAAGTATTCTTTAACTATGTTATATCTCTTTATTGAAATAAATATCAATACTATTTTTCTCTACTATACTATACTATCCTATATAATAAAAGGCTGATATGCAAATCGACCGAACAGCAAATGACTGGTTGCTATGACACACACTGACCACCAGGGGGCAAGACACTCAATGCAGGAGTTGCCCCCTGGTGGTCAGTGCGCTCTCCTTGTGGGAGTGCACCAGAAGCTGGGCTGATAGCTGGCTAGCACAGTGGCAGTGGCGGGAGCTTCTCCCGCCTCCACTGCAGCGCTAAGGATGTCCGACTGACGGCTTAGTCCTGCTCTCCATGGGGAGCAGGCCTAAGTTGTCAGTCGGACAGCCCCTGAGGGCTTCCGGACTGCGAAAGGGCACAGGCAGGGCTGAGGAATCCCGCCCCCCGCATGTACAACATCCCCCCAGTGCACAAATGTTGTGCACCGGGCCTCTAGTAATATTATACTACTAGAGGCCCGGCGCACAAAAATTTGTGCACTCGATGGGGGTGGGGGGGTCCCTCAGCCCGGCCTGTGCCCTGTCGCAGACTGGGACTCCTCGGGGGATGACCACCTGCTGGCTTAGGCCCGCTCCCCGGGGGATTGGGCCTAAGCTGGCAATCAGACATCCCTCTGGCAGCGCGGGAGCCCTTGGGGGATGGCCACTTGCAGGGGGGGCGCAGGCCTAACCTGCAGTTAGACATCCTTAGCGCTGCTGAGGAGGCAGGAGAGGCTCCCACCATCACCGCTGTACTGGCAGCCGTCAGCCTGGCTTGTGGCTGAGCAGAGCTCCCCCTGTGGGAGAGCACTGACCACCAGGGG
>NW_005356635.1:3467474-3468617 GCF_000412655.1 Myotis brandtii
TGGCCAGCCTGGGTGAGGGGCTGATGGCTATTTTCAGGCTGGCCACACCCCCTTTAGGGTGGGGGGATCCCCACTGGGTTGCCTGGCCAGTCTGGGTGAGGGGCTGATGGCCGTTTTCAGGCTGGCCAAGCCCCCCGGCGATGGAAGCTCCCAGCCTCTTCTTTTTTTCTTTATTCTGGGATTTATTTATCTTCTATAATTGAAACTTTGTTGCCTTGAGTGGAGCTCAGAGCCGGCCGTGGCAGGCAGGAAGCTTGGCTTCATCCATCACTGGAGCAACCAAGCCTCCTGCTCGCTCCAGCTCCGTGGCTGCCGGCCACCATCTTGGTTGGGTTAATTTGCATATAGTCGCTCTGATTGGCTGGTGGGTGTGGTTTAAGGCATAGGGAAGGTATGGTCAATTTGCATGTTTGTCTTTTATTAGATTAGATAATATTATAATACTATAATATTTCATCACAATTATACATTATACGATGTGAAACAGTAATGATACTTAATATACCAACCCTTCAAACACCTGGGCTGTTTGCTCAGGGTTCAGGATCAGACAGCTGTGGTAGCGCCTGAGAACAGCCACGATGCAGACACAGAGGCCCGTGGTGTAGCTGCCTGCGAGGCTGGAGGATTTCAGGAGCAGTTCGGCTTCCACAACACTCAGTTCATTTAGTAACTACAATGAGAGAAAAGATCAGATGAAAATGTAGCTGCTAAAGCACATAGGAAAGCATTTATTTTTAAAAACCATGCATGTATTGAGTCATTCTAGTAATACTTTTATCTCGCCCCTTATCCTGCCCCAGGGCCATATACATATACATAACCTGTCTCAGAAAAACACACCCAGTGAATTACAATGATTTTCATTTTTTATCCTTTACCAAATTATGGAGTTTTTCTTTTATGTAGACACCAAGGTACATGCAGTTAGAAAGTATCCAATACTAAAGTAGTTACCAACACTTTATGGCAGCCCAAAGCTAAAGCTCTAGACTGAATAATTTCAGAGAACATTCCACCTCTCACTTTTTTCTCCTTTTCCCCTTCTTTTTAATAAAACAAACAGAGATTATTAAGAGAATAAGCAATAGAAACCAACTTTCATTTCTATTTACTAACAACATAAGAAATATACTCAAGTAT
>NW_005356635.1:3468814-3478589 GCF_000412655.1 Myotis brandtii
TATATATACACACATATATATATATATATATATAAAATATAGCAGGGCAAATCAAATTATAAGGTTCTATTGTTTTGCTCTTAACCTAAAATATACTCTATTATAAACAGCAAACAACCTTTCATCTTTCTCAAAGTAATAAAAAGACAAAAAAATACCCTCAAAACATTCCCATTTTTTAATGACTATTACTAGTATATATTTTAGCACAGTATTATAATTATTTAACTGAAAACTATGAACAAAGCTGCAATTAAAAAGCTATTTGAATACAGTTGATTCAGAATGTCTCAATTATTAAAAAATGCCCTGGGTGGCTCATTTTTAATTGGACAATGCCTGGTACATTTTCTTTCCTAAAATGAGAGAAGCAGGGTCTCTTTGACACCTGTATTGAGAAGTCAATTAGTCCATTAATGTTCAGTGCTGGCTCCATGAGGTCGAAGATGAGCTGAATATGGTGAGCTAAAGGGAGGTGATAGGAAGTCCCGGACGCAAAGCTTGTGATCTGCTCCAGCACATTGTTAGAGATCTGTGCAAAAAAGGTGAAAATAATGATAAGGCCAATATCCAAATAATTTTTATTTATTAAGAAATTTGAATTTATATGTGATTCTACTTATAAGACAGTTAAAACCTATTTCTACAGAAACCCAAACCATGTACAAATTGACTTCCTTACTGCAACTATAACTGAAGAAATAAGCCAAGTCATCATAAGACCTAGACCCATGATGACTTGAAGTATTAATTAATTTCCAGATAATATCTATTTGAATATCAATGGATTTATAAAATAAAACAGAGTTGGTTTCTTCTCAACTGTACTTTATTTATCATGAACAGATTTCTCCCTTATTAATAGCAATGTAGGACCATAGTGTAAAAACATGAGCATTACATTAGAGATATTTTACATAATGTTGATTATTACCATAAGGTAAAATATTTTCAAAATAAAAATTAATTCTTCTGAGGAAGACAACCTGACCCTTAAAACTGAGCTACTCAATAGTTTGAGATGGATGCTTCCAAATATGTTTTAAAAGCATATTTATAAAACCAACTAAGGCCAGAAACATATACTACATAGGAGACTTTTAAGGAAATATGAATATCCCAAATGTATAATAAACAGCTTTAAATGGCTACCTGAGATGTTACTTGATGCTGATCAAAATACGAAAGGAGCTGAAGTTTTGTGAACACAGTCTCCAGCGTTGGAAATGCCTCCTGTCTGTTCTTCCTGGCTCTTGGTCCTTCATCTCCAACTAATAAACATATAGTAACACATTATTTTTCATTCAACAGAAACTCTTGATTTTTCAATGATACTGTTTTTATTGAAATATAACATACAGACAAAAAAAGTGCACAAACTCTATGAATCTCTACAAATTAATATAACATACAGACAAAAAAGTGCACAAACTCTATGAATCTCTACAAATTAAATACACTCGTAATGAAACTCAAATCACAAAATCACATATCAGAACACTACACACTTGATGGGTTCCCCTCCAGCCACTTCTCTTTCCCACCGGGACAGAGATCCCAACTCCTAACAGCTTAGACTAATACTGCCCACCTCGGAACTTTATATAACTACAACCATACAATATATACATCTAATATCTGGCATCTTTCACTCAACATTGTGTTTCTGGATTAATCCATATTGTTATTGCAATATTAATTTCTCCTAAAATTAACACTTCCCACTTTGTACCATATTGCAGTGTTTGACTACACCACTATTTATTTATACTTTACAGTGAGTTGTTTCTAGATTTTGGTTACTATGACCAGCACCTCCAGGAACATTTCTAACTAACTGACTTTTGAAATAGAAGACCTTAACAAGGAAGTGGGGAAATCACCCAGGCTCATTCTGATTTAATAGGAAGCTTCACTGGCATCTTCTTAGGAGACTTACTGTGATATTTTCCCAAACAGCTTAATATGTAAAAAAGAAAATTTACACACATGATTCCTAACTATTTTAGGGGCAGAAAAAAATAAAATTCCTCCACATTAATGGGAAAATGCAACACTTATTTTAGCATAAAGAACTTTGAAAAAATTACAATAAAAATGTTTTAAAATATGCTATCCCAGAGGGACTCTTTGTTCTTTCTTAAAAGTTTAAAGGATAACATCCAAAAATAATTAGATCCAGTTTTTAAATATTTTGTAATGTATGTGTATACAAAGATAAATCTAAAAACAAAAAGAAAAGGTTGGATTATATGATGTCTAAGGTCATTTCCAAAACAAGGATTCTAACTAGTCAAAGGCTACGGTGACAAGAGCACTATCACTCACATTTCTGCCCGGCCCTCTTCTACCTGTCCCCCCACTCCCCCCCACAATCACCATACTGTTATGTTTAAGAGGGTTTTTGTGCTTTTTTTTTTTTTTTGCCTAATCCCTCACATTTTATTTGGAAAAGTTTAATTCAGAGACAAAGGTTATTAAACCCCTCTATTAAACTAACAACAACTTCACTAAACAGCATAAGATTTTGTTAATGACAAATGTAATGATGTTAAAAAATAACATTAGAAGACAGGATACTTCCCTTTCAACAATAAGCAATTACAATTTAAGCCCTCACCAAAGTCTTCCCTCTGCCCACCAAATAAAAACTCTGGCTTTTTTCTGTTCATTTCCTAAAACAAACAAACAAACAAACAAACAAGCCCTGAAACCAGAGTAAATCAGAATTAAAAGGTGACGAGCAACATAAGGTACAAGACTGTGCCACTTTCACCAATAACACCAAAGAACGAAAACTAGTAAGTTCATCAAACCTATTTAGTTTTCCGTTTAGCTGATCACGTGTCATGAGCATGTTTAAAATATCCAAGTTTGGAATTTTTCATTAACTAACCCCACTGATCCAAGGCTGAAAGCGCACACCAACCATGTTGGGTACAATGTGCTTTAAAATTGAAGTTAAGATAATTATTTAGTCCTTCCTGGGACCAAAGCAAAAAAACAAACTAAAATAACACAGATGAGGAAGTAGATCCATCATGAGAACTCACAGATGCATCTCTTTTGTTTGTTTGTTTATGCTAATAAGCTATAGCTAACTTCTTAAAATCTCACATAAAAATATACAATTGGTTATTGGCAATTCATATTCATTTTTAAAAATATAAAAATATTAGTGGTGGTTTTCAATGGAATACTTTATTTTAATATTCACATGAATAACAGTCATAATTCATAGTAATAGATATTATTATTCTTTAGTTGCTTAATTTTGGTTGTCTTTTTTTCAAAATCTTTAAACCCTACAAGTTTTGGCCTTCTAGTTTGATAAACCTCATTAATATTTTCCAAAGATGCACCATTGAAACACAAAGATGACGGACTAGTCCAGCGGTTCTCAACCTGTGGGTCGCAACCCCTTTGGGGGTCGAACAACCCTTTCACAGGGGTTGCCTAAGACCATCCTGCATATCAGATATTTACATTATGATTCATAACAGTAGCAACATTACAGTTATGAAGTAGAAACGAAAATAATTTTATGGTTGGGGGTCACAACATGAGGAACTGTATTTAAAGGGCCAGAAGGTTGAGAATCACTGGACTAGTCATATAAATGTAAAATAGGTTTGACCACCTTCAACTGGAAATGTCATAAAAGTTTTAGATTATAAATGCCCCTAGATAAAGCCTGGTTGATGTGATAACACTCCTAATGGAGTTCCTAAAAATCATATTTTTAGTGTAGCCAGAAATCAAATACATGCTTACACAAGCTCCCTTTTCCTGCCTTATCAATGCTCATCTTCACTGACAAAAGCGCGCAAATTTCCTTAATCTAAGAATAGTTAGCTAGCTTCTGGTGAGCACACTAGGTTTTAAGCAGTGACTTATATGTGGACTATCAAAAGATAGATCTAATTAAACATTTCTGGGTGAGGGATTTTAAAATGAGGGAAAGACAAAAATCCACTTTGAAGATGCCTCTTCACAGTGGTGTTTCCATCACTGGTATCTTGAAAAGCAGCATGAACAACAATTGTCTCTGTGAGTTCATAAGCAAGACTTGCCTATTTAAGAAACTGATACAAAGATAGCAGAGACTATAGTCTGGCATAAAAAACTATGAAGGAAGGAAGTAGACTCAACAGAAAAAGATACCACATTGCTTCCTTCCTCTTCCTACCCTCTCAGCTTTCCAAAAACCAAAAATTCCATAGGATCTGGAAAGACTCTAAAATTAATTTAAAATTTTTTAAAAAATGTATTACTGAACCTTTCAACTGAGATAGTGTCCACCCCATTCTCAAGTACACAAAGAGGAGTTTCAGTAGCTTCTGTTCCCTACTTAACACGGCTTCTAAATCCAACCTTCTAAATGCAACCCATTTCCTCTTTCTCAAAAAAAGAGAAAAAAGCAAAGGGACAGATCAACAGTTTTTCTTAGCAATTGTGTTCTTTGCAAGCTCAATAAGGACAAACCAACAACAACAGGGTTTCATTTCCCTTCCAGGACTCCTGGTTGTCCCCTGGCAAGCTGGTGAAGTGCAAGGTCCTTAACCAGCAATAGAAGGAAGTTAGGGAACATGATGCAAATCACATGAAGGTCGATTTTCCATTGTGTGTGCTCTGAGGACTAGCCTGTGACTAATACAGTGGCAACATGACATTCAGAGTGAAAAGAGAGCCTTGTACCTTGTTTCTGCTGTGCCCCTCTATTGATGGAGAGGAAAGAGAGCTATTTGCATTAGTTATATCTGCACTTTCCTGTAGGAAAGATCTAGCATGGACAAGCTCTAGAAATTCATCTGCTTAAAGTCTAAAGGATCCCCTGTGGAGGGGTTCATAAAAGAGTATTTATTTCGTATTGAACATCAAAGTAGGGTTTCTAGAGGTGGCTTATACCAAGTGCAGGAAGTGTGCTGTTTGCATAGGGAAAATTGAAACCTCCCCCCTTGTATTATTTAAGTAGTAGAAAAAGAAATACCACTGGTGGTAGTGGAGTATATATTATATCATATTTTAAATCATATGACTACCTAATAAAATAAACAAACCTTGAAAAGAGTAATTAGGGAAATGTAAAGTGGATAATTACAAAATTTCAATTATGCAATGTAGTGACATAATGTAAAGGCGTAGCTTCACTGTTAAAACTATGTAAAAGGCCAGGGGAAAGAGTATTCCAAGTAAAGAAGGCATTATAGAGCAAAGGCCTAATTTTCTTTTTCACTTGAAAATATTTGGTGATATCGGTAGCCACCATTACCTATTGCGATTATTCTTCTGAATAATGTAAGAAAAGATCAGCAACTACACTGTTATGACTTTCAGTTATCATGCAATATAAGTACCCAGAGCAAACTACAAGCTTGAAAAAGGCTGGTAAAGAATAGGGGAATCACTTCCAAAGTAAGGGGTTTCCAACTCATTCTTCAATACTTCATTTTTGACTATTGTAGAAAATTCGGGAAGTAAAAAAAAAGTAGAAAATAAAAACTACCTACATCTACTCATAAAACGTGCTATTTTAATACACGGATTACTATAAATGGAACCAAGGCCTTAAAATTTCAATGTGCTTATTCATATTTCAATGTGACAGTCATTCAGGAGAGGAAACACTGGGGACACTGCCATCTACAAACTTGATAAAGACGGCGCTAAGGGGGAGGACATAAGCCAGCACAATGGGAGCAAGTGCATTTGGGCTCTTTACCCCCCATCTCTGTGGTGCTCTTCTTATTTAGGATTTTCAAAATATCTCTGGTAATCTTCTTCAGCTGATGCCTCGCTTCATCACGTGCTTTGCCCACACCATACAGAAGAACGGTGCGCTGGTTACATTCATGGCTTGAAGACTCATCCTGAAAAACAGAAAAGTGCACTGTGAAGCCCTTGTCTGCAGGCGCAGGGCTGCACTTCAGGTCCAGGAAGTGCACTAACCACAGCATCTCTATGCTGGCTGGCCGTGGTGGCACCCGCCCACCTTTCAGTTCACCTCAACCTCCACTGGCAACACCTGGTTTTTCCAGTTTGGAACTTGCTAAAGTTATTAAAAGTGTCAACTAACCTGAAGTCTTAATAGAAGCAGTTGATGTGGGCGACCCCTACAGAGTAAGTTTTGACCATTGAAAACTTTTCATTGTTTAAAATTTAGCCTGGTGTTAATTTCACATCATATTTACATATTATCTAGTTGTACTTTTTCCTTAAGGAAAATGTTATTTTTTAGTAAGTTTGGTTTTCTCTATAGAGCATCATTAAATATTTTATATTTATAAAAAAAATCTTCCTAGGACACAACTACTTTTATAAAAGTGTTTCATTTACTTCCAACACGACTGTGTAAGATGCATGTATATTTGTTTCCAATATAGCATGCAGGTCTCATTGGGAGGTAAATAGCTGGAAGTGCAAACATGTTCTGTCTGACACTAACTTCCCTCCTGGAGCGCCCCAGCCCTCCCTGCCCACAAACAGTGAATTCAAGAGATGTTTCTCCCTCCTGGGGAGGGAGATCATTCAGTCACAGCAAACAACATGCACATACTGCTAACCACATCCCTCAGCCAAAGTCATACAGTCCGGGATGTGTTCTCTCTTACACCTGGTTTTGAACTTTTCTACTAAATTTCTCTCTCAGATCTTATACTCTTTCATCTTCTTGGGATAATCCCCAGCTCTATCCTTCAGTCCATCTTCTTTTCTTATCATTTCTACATGTTGCCCCTGCCAGGTGCTTTCCCTTCCTAACAGCATCTAATCCTAAGGAGCTTGCCTGAGAAAAGAACACCGCCCAGGAAACACACACAATATTCTGGTCCTAATTAGCAGTGGCTGCAAAAATCCTGGAGACGTGGAGAAGTACAGCGTTTCGTTTGCAGCGCGCCACCTGAGCATGCTGCACAAAGCAGCATTTTGCTTCTACACTCTTGAAATAAGAGCCTGATCTCTCTCCTTCTGTCACTTTCCTCCCAGTCTTTGTCATTCTGTCTTTCTCGCTCACACACTTGAATTCAAGGCACCACTTCTCCTTGCACTAGTTCCTTTTTTTATTACATTCTATCAGAAATCTACATTTGTACACCCTGACACTCCAATTTGCTACCCCACCCCCAAGTAATTATTGTTTCAGGTGTTCAAATTTGCCTCCTTACTAGTATAAAGGGGAGGGGAAGGCTAGGAGCAGGTCTCTTCTAGAAGCCACTGTTATTTAATACATCCTGAGTATCCAAATATCCCCCAAATTTCCATAGACAGACCTAACCACAGGATGAAGTCCCACACCTGGCTGCACATCTGAATGACCTGAGCTGCTTGTTAATTTCCAACTTTTGTTGTGGTCACAGAGCACTGCTGATACATTTCTTGTTTGTCTGGTGCACATGTGAACCTTAAAAAGGGAACAGAGGGCACTGAGGAAACTGTTCAACACCCAGCAGCACAGTCCTGTACCTGGGATTGTTTTCAGTGAAGGCACCTGTGGTCGAGTGGTTCTAATGTAAACTTCAGTAGGAGGCATGATGGAAAGATGTTAGCAAAGATATTCACAACTATTTATACAGTGTCTCCCCACAGCAGGACGAGGCGCTAGGAACCCTGAGAAAATGCAAGGATGCCAGTTCCTTGTCCTCAAGGATTGCAGGTCCAGTGTCATAAAGGCAGCATTTGCAGAGGGAGTAGGAGCCTCAGCGGGGCTGGTGAGGCTGGTGTCCTGGGAAGACCCGTGCGCTCCTCACTAACACACAGGAGCCTGGGTGGGCATGAACAGTCATAGCCCAAGGTTGGGTCAGAGCTGTGAATGCACTTGGGTCCAGCTCCACGTCCAGAAAATGAGCCTTTCTGAGCCTCGGATTTTTCCTCTGAAAAACAAGGCAACACCACCTGCCCTATGAGAATAACTGAGTAGCACAGGAGACAGCGCCCACTGCCGTCCATTCGTATTCCCTCACTTCCACTTCTCTCTCTCACACACACCCTACTCACACAGCCACGTTACTCAACATTTACCAGATACCGGCTGCATCCTTCCTTGGCTGTGGCCCTCCCACCACCTAAAATACTCTCAGCAGCCTCAGCTTCACTGGTGGAAATGCTCTGGCCATTTACAGCCTCCGGGCCCTCATTCCCTCTCTGCACACTAGTGAGAGCCCTCACCAGAGGAGCTCAGGGAGGGGAGAGAACCTTTGGAGCACTTGTCACAGTGTAATTCACTTATTTTCTATGTATTTGCTGGTGTCTGTCTTCGCTGCTACACTATCCATTTTGTGAGGGAGAATCCAGGTCTGTTGTGTTCACATTTATGTTATTTTTTTAATTATCACCCAAGGATATGTTTTTATTGATTTTTAGAGAGAGAGGATTCAGGGCAGAGAGAGAGAGAGAGAGAGAGAGAGAGAGAAACATCAATGTGAGAGAGAAACGTTGATCAGTTGCCTCTGATATATGCCCCGACCAGGAATCAAACCCACAACCTAGGTATGTGCCCCAACCAGGGATGGAACCCACAACTTGGATATACCCCCGGACCGGAAATTGAACCCACAAATGGGACAATGCTCCAACCAACCCAGCCACCGACCAGGGCCACATTTACATTCTTAAGAGGCACTGATTGGCACTTAATATTCGTTGAATATACAATATAATGAATAAATAAGTGGACTAATAAAAGAACACATGACTAAAAGATAAAAACAAAAACTACTTTTGTAGGAAACTTAACCTGAAAAGTGCTGATAAAACTCAAAAGGAGAAATGAGAGGCAAAGAGAAAGAGCATAAAAGTATGTAGAGTGTAAACTAGATCTTAGTGGTGGGACTAAAAAATAAGAAGCAAAACCAAGAGGTATTTGATGGCAATTAGGAAAATATCGTGCATCTGAGTGAATGTTCATCTCACTGGGTTTCAAGATGGACTCACTAGACAAAGTGTGTTGGAAGAAAAAAGAGTAGGTAACAATGGCAGGGAGCTCATAAATTCACCTTTAGGGGAGAATTTAAAGGGTAGGTAGAAATCCTATACAATAAAAGCCTAATATGCAAATTGTCCCCTCAGGTGGGCGGTCAACCGGGAGTTCGACCGCTCGCTATGACGTATGCTGACCACTGGGGGGCAGCACGTAACAAGGCAGGAGTCGGCCGGGAGAGAGCATGCTGCCCTCCTGGCTTCCGTGTGGCGCCGCTGGGTGGCCCAGAGGCCCACGCTGTGCCCCGGCCCATGGCGTCTGGTCGCGCTCACCATATCTCCACGTGGGGACTTGGGCGCTGTGACTCAGACGGAGGGGGGTGCACGGGGGCCCAGGGTCCCAGATACTGCCCAGGGCCCAGAGGTCAGCTGGAACCTGCCCTTCTATGCCAGATGCTCACACTTCAATCACTGGCCAGGCCTAGGGATCGCTGGCCAGGCCTAGGTGCATGAATTTTGTGCACCAGGCCTCTAGTGTTTTATAAATATTTAGTGGGTGGTTTGACATGAAGGCAAATATGGAGGTGACAGTTTAGGGAGAAGAGCAATGTGTCACTGGAAGGGTGTAAAAATCCCAAATTATTGGGTGGGGAGCATAGAGCGTTAAGACAGTGAGGAGGCCAAATAAACCACCGAATGATGCACATGCACTCTCCATCCTATATAATAAAGAGGTAATATGCAAATTAACCCTCATGCCCTCACAAGATGGCTGCCTATGACCAGGCCAGCAGGGGGGTTAGTGAGGGACGACCAAATGACTGAACAAGCAGGCTGCGTAAGGCAACCAGGCTGACGGGGG
>NW_005356635.1:3478662-3498840 GCF_000412655.1 Myotis brandtii
AGGGGGGCAGGCAGTTAGGAGCGACCAGGCAGGCAGGCAGGTGAGTGGTTAGGAGGCAGCGGTCCAGGATTGTGAGAGGATGTCCGACTGCTGGTTTAAAGAAATGAACATGACTCAGAGCAGACTTCAATTTAATTCACTTAAACAGGCAGTTGGACATCCCTTGAGTGGTCCCGGATTGGAGAGAGTGCAGGCTGGGCTGAGGGGACACCCCTCTCCTGGTGCAAGAATTATCATGCACTGGGCCTCTAGTAATTAATAAGAGCACCAGAGAAGTCAGGGTCACAGAGGTTAGTCATGGAGGGGACATTTAACACTGGGAGTCATCAATAGTATCAAATGCAATGGAGAAGTCACAATGGATGTAGCTGACTTGTTTTTTTAAAAAACACATGTGTGAACCTCAAAAGAGAAGTTTCTCTACAATGAAGGATGGAGGGCAGAGAGCAGGAAACAGGGAGCTGAAGTAAGAGTAGGTGGTGAAATAAGAGCAGGCAAAGGAAGTAACCCACATTTACTAGTATTGAGCATGAAGAACAGCAGCTTGAGAGGAAAGAGAAGGTTGTGTTAAGATAATCAATGGCAACCTCTTGTTTCAAAGCTATGTTCCAAATAGAGTCTCCAGGAAGGAAATCCAGGTCGGAGGGCAGATAACTGATAGATAGAAAACAACAGTGTCTTTTCTGGCTTAACTTGGAAAGAAAGTCAGGCACACCTTTACACTTCACCACAGAGTAAAAGGAAACTGATAAAAACATGGGGAATGTGGGTGAAAAGTGAGGAATGTGAGGAACTTCATATCAGTTCATTGGTCCTGATATTCTCAGGGAGTTGGACTAGAAGCACAGTCATGAGTTGAGAGTGAGGGATGGAATTTAAAAGCAAGAGCAACATGCACTTAGCTGGGAAAGAACCACCGGTCCCCTCTGCGTGGTATAAAACTGTATGTGCTTCTGATAGCTGATATTGTGAGGAAAATCATGCATGGTAGCTGTTACTAATCTTCAAAATGGAAAGGCAAAGACTTCTAAAAGCAACTCTTTTTCAACAGCCTACAATAGCAATTTTCAACCAGTGTGCTGCAAGAATTTTTAAAACATACAATACCCGACTATTTAGTCAGGGGCACTGACCTCTTTTCCCTTAGGTTGTCAAATGAAAAAAATGACAACAGCCAACACAATAGCCATCCAGTGTGAATGAATCACAATGATACCTTTTATTCTTGTCAGATCAGCAAAAAGCACATTGTTTGGTGCCACAGAACTTTAGTAATTAGTTTATGTGTGCTGTAAGATGAAAACTACGGAATTGGTTTATGTCAATTTTCGGTACATGCAGAAAATGTACAAGTCTTCAAATACCAACTTATGCTACATGAGAATTAAGGCACCCTAAGAAAATAGGCCAAATATTCCTAAGAGTACCAATAAGTTCTACTCTTTCATCTGGGAATCCAAACACCCTCAAGTTGCCTAGTTGTAAGTAAAATTAATGATTGGAGATCAGTACCGAAGAATTATTCTGTTATTTATTCCCTGAAGGACACATTTATTCGGCAGGAAAAAAAAATCACTAGGCAATCCACAGATGTCTAGCCACTGCCAGTGTGCTGTCCATGGGTGGGACAGTTCATCTCCCCTGTGCACTGACTTTTGAAAA
Source organism: Myotis brandtii (assembly GCF_000412655.1). NCBI lineage: Eukaryota > Metazoa > Chordata > Mammalia > Chiroptera > Vespertilionidae > Myotis > Myotis brandtii. The sequence goes on from NW_005356635.1 coordinate 3,480,325, forward strand.
TCTCCAGATCGATTACTCTCTTTCTCCAGATAAAAATCACCTAACTGATAGGGAACTAGGAGGATGCATGTCCAAAACCGGGGGAGGCTTGTTATAATACAGAAATTAAAATGTGCCTCTCAACCCAAATATCCTTGAGAAGAACTGAAGGAAGAATTGAAGTGAATTAAATTGAAGTCTGCTCTGAGTCATGTTCATTTCTTTAAAATATGTGATTAGAAATGTTGCCAAAACACGTGTGTGTTCACAAAGATATGACAATGGTGGCTAGACTATCAGAGCTATGTACTTTCCTTATTAATATTTTCTGATTATTTCTACAAATGACCCAATTAACTGTAGAATTTAAAAATTAATAAATTAATGCTCCTTTAAGGGAAATAAGAATCCCCCTCTGAGTGCTTCCTTTTCTTTTGAACACTAATTAAGATGGATAAAGTAGATGCACTTGTCCTGCTGATACAATATAATTAAGCATTTCAAACTTCCCAACACTCATTAATTTGTATGTTTAAATATTCAAATGCAAACCCAGTATACATCATCTCCAAAAAGGAGTAAAAACCACTTTTTAAAAAATAATAAATCTACATAAAATTTTTAGTTCCTTTATTAAAATAAGTTTATTTTATTATTTTTAATATGTCTTTATTGTTGAAAGTATTACAGATGTCCCTCTTTTTCTATACTAATCAAAGGGTAATATGCTAATTAGACCAGGTCGACCGGCCATCTTCCAGATGTCCAACTTCCTTCTGGACAAAGCCATGGTGGTGGGGAGGCAGAGGCAATTAGGGGTGATCAGGCAGGGAGGGGAGGGCAATTGGGGGCAAGATCAGGCTGGCAGAGGAGAACAGTTGGGGGCGAGATCAGGTCGGCAGGGGAGGGCAGTTAGGGGTGATCAGGCAGGCAGAGGCAGTTAGGGGTGATCAGGCTAGCAGGGCAGAGCAGTTAGGGATGTCCACAGGGATCAGGCCTAAAAAGGCAGTCGGACATCCCCCAAGGGGTCCCCGACTGGAGAGGGTGCAGGCTGGGCTGAGGGCCCCCCCCCCATGCACGAATTCCGTGCACCGGGCCACTAGTATGCATATAAGTTCTTTGGCTAATCTCTTCATGGCCCCATCCCCTCCCTCTGAGAATAAATAACTATTAAAAGAGGTTTTCAAGCATTATTTTTGTAGCTGAATTCTTCAATATGACATTGTTCTGTTTAGAATAAAATGACTTCATATAAATGCTATATCAATAATAAGCCTTGCGCTGGGGTGAAGAATAGGTGTGTACATGTGTAAGGAGGGAGGCTGTGTTAAGCAGGGTCAGGGAACAGCCGACCTGCGAGCCATACAAGGCCCACAAAATCATTTGGTCTGGCCCTGGAAGGCATAAAGGGTGAGTTCATTAAATGTCTGACCAAATACAGCAGGCGAACTTTTAAGCTGACAATTTTGTATGGCCCTTGAATGATGTTTTAAATATACAAATGGCCCTTGGAAGAAAAAAAGGTTCCCCACCCCGGGAAAGTAACAAGAAATGAGCTGCTGCTTCTCATTAATAATTCCACCTGAATTAGAGTAAATTTTTCTTTAAAGCAAAAAAAAAAAAATAGGAAACCCCTTTAATTTGATTTGTATAGGAAATCTTTGTCCTACAATAGCTTATAGTCCGCAGTATGGCTGAAATGAGATTTTATCCAACAGAGTCAGTGTACTGTAGGAGCATAACTGATGTTAGGTGTTTAACTAGATATAGTAACTAGGCCTCCGCTTTCATGCAAAACACTTGAGACAGGGTGACAACTCGATCAGCAGAGTTAGCATTCGCTTTTACTAAAAACCCCAATGCCCAAGACTCCTTATTTTAGGAATTTGTCTTTTATCAAACCTAAATGTCTATACTCTCACCAGAAAAGACAAACTAGATGACATAAGCAAGCAATTCCTTAAAATGCATGTGTTCAATCAAAACATTCACTAATATCAGAATGACCACACCTACAAACCGTGTTAGAACTAAAATAGCCAAAGTGAACTAATCAAATGGTTTAACTACCTCTCCATCCTGCTGCCACAATCTGATTCCAAAGGGACCAGAGTCCTCCACTTTAGGACAGGGGCCCCCTGGGTTCAGAGTAATCTCATTCAAGTAAATATTTTCAGATAAGCAGACAACCTTCAGCAGACTTGGCAAAATAAATAAACTGGTTAAATCACTTGCATGTAAAAATTCTGGGCCATAAGTTTATTCTAAGTCATCTCAATCGTTGAAAGTAACAAAATCAATTAAAGCTAGTCCGGTTCCCAAAGTAACACATACGATTACAAACTGCATGTGTTGTTGTTTATTAATGAGGTAATGCTCTACTACATTCATATGACCATATACTTTTGTAACCTGAGATAATTCTTGCTTAAAAGATTTTAGTCACTTTCAGGGTCAAGTGATCTAAATGGGTAATTGGCAGTCATCCTCCAATGAGAAAATATTATCAGAGAAGGTTCACAGACAGGTGTGGTTGTGAGTTAAAACCAGAGGAGTGAGAAAGTTAATCTAGAATAAGAGCTGGAGATTTTCCTTTACCCTTCAATCCCTTACTCACAGTCCTCTAGGAATTTGGAAATGTAAATTCTCAATAAAATATATGATTTAAGAATCCTGAATTAGTGTTCCTGTAATGTAACACGTACATTATGTGTTATAATTTTTCCCCACAAATCTTGTTTCATCTCTAGACCTTAGAAACAATTCATAAACATTCTTTAGAGTTTACAATTTGCTGTAAACGCAAGTATGACTCTTATTTTCCTGCAAGAAGTGCAGCCATTCCCTTCATGGTATTTACCTCTCGCTCCTCTACCTCAATGTCGAGGAGACAGCAAGAGGGGGAAGATTTAGCCGTAACTGCAAAATAGTTACAGATGGAGGCTCCGGGACCAGACAGCATGGTTGGCATCAGGCCTCTAATGAATCCACTGCTCTGCTCCCCCGCTTCCCTCATCCAGAAACAAAAATAATATGAAGGTGTACTTCAGAGAGTCGTCGAGGTCATAAAATGAGTAAATTCATGACGATATAAGGAATCAAACACTGGCGATTATTTAACATAAAAGTTCTGTCAAAGTCTAATTTTGTGTCCCCAAATCAACAAGTAAGATTTGCTTACTGTAAGTCAAATTTTAAAATAAAAATAACCTGATTCCTACTTTTTCAAGAGTTTAATATCAAATTGACACTTCTAGCTGACTAACAGATTAGGATCTATTAAGTACCTGAAATTTCCAAATAAAATGATTCAAATTCATAACTTGATTTCAGATTCTTAATGCCAATTTAAGTCAGTGGTCCTGATTTAAAACATCAGTGTGCATGAGTATCACACGGGAAGCTCATTAAATGCAGGTGAGGGGAGCACCCAGAGTTCCTGACTCACTGGGGCTCGGTTTGGTGCCAAGGATCCTGCATTTCTCATGACTTCCCAGGGGAAGCCTGCACTTTGAGAACCTTTGTTGAAGATTAACAAATACAAAGACAGACCCACGCAAAACTCAGAAGAAAGAAATAACCAAAACATATCTTCACAGCAAAGGCATCTACCCAAATGGTCCTCTGGTAACAGAGGAGATTACAGTTAGAAATATTTGTGTGTGTGTTTGTGTGCATGCATGTCCACAGCAGTATTTATACCAAAGTAATAGCAATACAAGGATCCATGAATTTAATGATATATTCCCCAACACCGAAAACTTGGTTAACAGAAAAAAAAATTGTTTCTATGTAAATTCTGTTCAAGAAAATCATAAAAGACACTTTATATAATAAGCCTGGCAATTGGATACAACTGTTTTTCTTTCTAATGTAATTTTGGAACTTTATAATTTATAATGGGAGGAAACTGTTTCATCTACAAAAAGTTGATCAAACACAGATTTAAAATAATGACATTATTAACCAGGAAAAGAAAGGCAAAGAGCAAGAGATTTAACATCCCTAACAAGCACAGATTCTGAGTTAATGTAATTACTCTTACAGCATAATACATCATCTGATGTTGAGCACAGTATGTTTTCAGGTAAACAGCCATCTAAGAAAGCAAGCTTGCAACCTTCTCCGGGAAGCAGACTTCAAAAGGCTTGGATTTATCCTCGCAGGGAAAAATACCCAAAAGAACTCATACAGCATGAACTCTATGGCAGGTCTCAGTAAAAAGCCACAAGATTTAAAATTGCCTTTTAAAAGATGACTTTTCACCCACCCTGCCCCACATTTCCCAAGGAAATAAAAGCAGAAGTCATAAAAGTGGACAAACGGAAATCCAGTGTCTGCATAGCTTTGAGTCCACAGCACTTGAAGGTAATTTCTGATTGTGGAGTCCTCTCTTCCTCTCATGCTCTATTTCTCTCTAGAAACCTCAAGACTTTACTGATGAGAACTCTGCAAATTCTCTACCATAAAGAGTTTTAACAACTAAGCTAAGACATTAAAAAGGAAAATACCAGATGCCACCCTGCAGTTGAACTGACTACCACTTACTGGATACATTTAAATCCTCCAATCAACAGAGTAACCAGGTAACTTTATATCTAGAAGTATTTGACACTTTGTATTTACACTTTGACATATGTGAACATTTTTTCAGGTTTTCTTAAAATTGGAAACTTTTAGTAACAATATCAATGCAGGCACTTATTTGGGATAAAAATTAAAATATAATCCACAATAATGGTGTTAGAAATAACAATTTCATTTAAAAACTTATAGAGGACTGAAATAAAATACAAATGGTCTTACTAATTTTACATCAAGTGTGGAATTAGACTTAGATATAGAGAGAGCTGAAATTCTCCAGATCAAGAATATGTGTTAAATAAGTTGTAGTCTATGCAAAATGAGTAATCCCAAAGTAGAATTTCCAAAACTATCAAAGAATATACAACTCAAAGCAAATAGCGGTAGCAAGGAAAGTTAAAATCAGTGATCTTGTATCAATTACATATTGTTTTTGGTTTGTTTTAGGTTAAACAGGTGAGAGGTGAGGAGGTGTTGAAAACTGAAGCCATAATTGTGACAACGTGAATGAATCTTGTTTTACTTTCAATAATTAAAGGATGTAAAAAATTAATTCCACTGACATTTGGGGTATTTAGTTCTACCTTTATTTGTCATATTTAAATATTTTATATGGAATTTTTTTAATTTAAATATCTGTACTTTAACATTACCATATCTTATATTTAGGAATAATATTCTATAAACAATCAATTCCATTGTCTTTGATGAAATAAAAATGTTACAAATCTCACTTTAAATTTCAAAATTTAGATGTCAGATAACATATTCCAGTGAAGTGTTAGTTTATTTACAGCTGCTTGTTGGGGTATAATAACCTATGGAACCAGACATGAGCATGGTTTTGCTTTGTTATAGTATCTACCATTATATTTGAAGCTAAAGAATGAGTCCTTATGGGCCTGACTTTTGAATGGATGCCAGCAATATAGAGGCAGAAATATCCTTCAATTATAAAGGAAATTTTTCTTTCTGACTCAGTGTCTTACTTATTTAATCCTAATAGGCAATTATCAGTTATTTCTTCTTAGAATGCTTTGATGGTGCAACTAGAGTAAGTGAAGTCCAGGAATAAGGTTGGTGCAGAAAGGGTGACTGAATAGAAACAAAAGAACTTTTTAAAGGCATGGAAATGAAACCGGAGAACAAAGCAGAGCCCTAATATTGCTCTTCTAGACTTCATATATAAATATACAGATGTTTTTGCCTAAGATAAAAAATGTTCTAAGAGAGGCAAATATTCAACAAATAAAAAATACAAAGTATCCATACCTTCACATAATTCAGACCATTTTACTTTCCTAGAAGTAGAATATGATGAAATATCATGAGATTGTTTTCTTTGTTCTTACTACTTGCCACAAAAAAAATTAGAAACCTGTTTTTAAAGAAGGCTGTCCAGAAAAGTTACACACAGAGACAAAAGCAAAATCAGCTACTGGCACTGAAAATAACCACCCCCCCCCTCCCCTCCAGGTATCAAAGAGGGAACGCGGCCATGGACAACTTCACCTCTCCCCCGGGGAATGGCAGCCTGTGCACCAGGGACTACCACATCACCCAGGTCCTCTTCCCGCTCCTCTACACTGTCCTGTTTTTCACTGGACTCATCACAAATAGCCTGGCAATGAGGATTTTCTTTCAAATCCGCAGTAAATCCAACTTTATTATTTTTCTTAAGAACACAGTCATTTCTGATCTTCTCATGATTCTGACTTTTCCATTCAAAATCCTCAGTGATGCCAAACTGGGAACAGGACCACTGAGAGTGTTCGTGTGCCAAGTGACCTCTGTCATATTCTACTTCACAATGTATATCAGTATTTCATTCCTAGGGCTGATAACTATCGATCGCTACCAGAAGACCACCAGGCCATTTAAAACATCCAGCCCCAACAATCTCCTGGGGGCCAAGATTCTCTCTGTTGTCATCTGGGCATTCATGTTCTTACTCTCTTTGCCTAACATGATCCTAACCAACAGGAGGCCGAGAGACAAGAATGTGAAGAAATGCTCTTTCCTCAAATCAGAATTTGGTTTGGTCTGGCATGAAATAGTCAATTATATCTGTCAAGTCATTTTCTGGATTAATTTTTTAATTATTATTGTATGTTATACACTCATTACAAAAGAACTATACAGGTCATATGTAAGAACAAGGGGTACTGGTAAAGTTCACAAGAAAAAGGTGAACATCAAGGTTTTCATTATCATTGCTGTATTTTTTATTTGTTTTGTTCCCTTCCATTTTGCCCGGATTCCCTACACCCTGAGCCAGACCCGGGATGTCTTTAACTGCTCTGCGGAGAATACTCTGTTCTATGTGAAGGAGAGCACGCTCTGGTTAACTTCCTTAAATGCATGCCTGGATCCATTCATCTACTTTTTCCTTTGCAAGTCCTTCAAAAATTCCTTGATGAGTATGCTGAAGTGCACCAATTCTGCAACATCTCCCCACGAAAACAGGGGGAAAGGTCAGGATGGTAGGGACCCAAGCGAAGAGACTCCAATATAAACACATTGAGGTAAGATTTCAATCTGTTAACCAGATTGAAATATTAGTGTTTGGAACTCCTAAAAGAAAACACTATGTAAAAATATTAATACTAAGAAGCAGCTGAGTAACAATGACGCTTGAAACAATAGAAGACTACAAAAGTAATTTTCATTTACTTTTCCAGTATTAAAAGCTATCTTAAAATGTAGAAAACTAAATTAACATATAGCTGTGGAGCAAAACAAACTGTTATCCAATAACCATGTGACATGCAAAACCATACAGAATTCAAGAATTGAAGAGTTTTGGCAAAATAGGTAACAATATAATGATACTTACTGTAATTCTATAAATACATTATTGATCACAATATTAGTAAACTTACTATATAATCAACTGGAGAATGATAAGTCTGATAAAATCTTCTGACCAAAAATTATACTTATCTATAATAATAAAAACGTAACATGCTAATTAGATCAGGCTGCCAAACGACCTTCTGGACATTCTTCCGGATGACCTTCTGGACAAGTGGGGCTGCAAGGGCCGAGGCAAGCCACCGCGGCTGCAAGAGCCGAGCCCCTTGCACAAATTTTGTGCATCATGCCTCTAGTTAGTTGTATATACAATTCTAGTCCCCTAACCAAATGCTGACCTACTGTGATAATCATTATAAAAATTTAAGTAAGTGGGGCACACAAAGAATAGTAACTACTAACTTATAATTATCAGCAAAGACCTAAGGGATTTATACTAATTGAAATGGTAATAGATTAGACTGAATTTTTTTAATGTTCATTAAGATAGAAGATTAAAAACTACTTTCCGGCCCTAACCGGTTTGGCTCAGTGGATAGAGCGTCGGCCTGCGGACTGAAGGGTCCCAGGTTCGATTCCAGTCAAGGGCATGTACCTTGGTTGCGGGCACATCCCCAGTGGGGAGCGTGCAGGAGGCAGCTGATCGATGTTTTGCTCTCATCGATGTTTCTAACTCTCTATCCCTCTCCCTTCCTCTCTGTAAAAAATCAATAAAATATATTTAAAAAAAAACAAAAAACAAACAAACAAACAAAAACTACTTTCCCAATAAAAAGTATAGAAATAGCAAATGAAGCCATTAAATAAGGAGGCTTTTTATAAGATATTCTAATACACACATACAAAAACAAACAAACATAATACTCCCTTAACACTAGAGAAATCGGTTTTACTAATGTTTTCACAACTTTAGTAAATACAATAGCATCATTAACTTATCTTTATTAACTAGCTACTAGAGACTGCACACAAGTTAATAAACATTTCCCATAGTGAGAAAAACAAATGTAATTAAGCATTTGTACAGCATAACTATCAACAGGAAAGTGATTAAAATGGTTGGATTTATGCCCTTGCTGGTTTGGTTCAGTGGTTGGGGTGTTGGCCCTCAGACTGAAGAGTCCTGGGTTCGATATTTCTCTCTCTGCCTCTCCCCCTCCTTCTCACTCTGTCTAAAAATCAATGGAAAAAATATCCTCGGGTGAGGATTAACAACAACAACAAAATGTTTGGATTTACCTGTTTGTTATTTGTGTGTATAACAAAAAATTTACATTAAACTCTAAATCACACTTTGTTAGAAATTCTTTGTTCAAAGATATTAGATACCATGACTCACTTCCTATCTTCCCCCTACCTCAAATGTTAAACCCATTTAAGAAAGATTAGCTGCCAACACTTTTAAGACAGAACATTGAGAAAATCTTCTGAAGGTGACATCTCACATCAATTAGTTCATATGTAAATGGGAAACCAGGTCAGACTTCAAATGTAGACTGATTCCACAGAAGCCATGTTCATTATTTTTAATATAAATAAAATATACAACACACTGGGAATTATGACATCATTTATCTTAATTATATATGATCCTCAGAGGTGATTCTCAAGCAGAAGGCATAGATTCCAATATCTAAATATCATATGAGAAGAAATTAAAAGGCTGAATCCTATATAATAAAAGCCTAATATGCTAAGTATCTGGTCGTCTGGTTGTCTGTTCAACCAATCAAAGTGTAATATGCTAAGAATGGATTTTACATTTCAAATGTTTGTGGGGATAAAAGTTAGAAGAAGGGTAAAAGCTCATGCTGCATTAAAGTTACATGAAATTCAAGTTTCAGTGTCCATAAGGTTTTATTAGAACACAGCCACACCCACTGGGGTTTTACCTGCCGTAACAACCGGGATAAGTAGTTGTGTTGGAGACTACAAAGCCACAAAAGTATTTACTAGCTAGTTCTTTAAAAGAGTGACAACCCCTGGACTAGAACTTTAAAAGCAGAAGAAAACCCCTACACAGGAAAAAAACAAAACAAAAACAACCCTGTCTTCAAGCACCAGGGTACTTCAGTGGCTTTGCACTGTAAACAACTGCAGTCCAGTCGCTGATCTAGGTGACCTGCTAGCTGGGAATGCCCAAAGCGGGACTACAATGATGCCAGTGGGAGCTAAGCATGTGGAAACACGCTTACAAGTCTCTAAGTAAAAAGAGACAGCCTGACTTTTTAAAAAAATGGGGAAAGGGCTTGAAAAATCAATTTCCAGGAGAAATACAAATGGGCAGTATAATATAAATACATATATATCACTAATAATCAAATAAGTATACTAAAATGACATGGCTTTTTTGCACCATGAGTTTAGAATTGATTTATAAGTTTTTAAGCAAGGTGCTGTAGAATCCCACTCAGTGAGACTACAAATCAGTACAATCTTTCTGGAAAGCTATTGGAAAATAACGTTCTACATATTGATGCACAGTGTTTGATCCAGCATTCCACTTTTAGGGAACTTCCTATAAATATGTTGCAACAAATGCACAAAAATATATGGACATGTATATGCTCTACAGTACTGTTTTTTAATATGAGAAAAAAATGGGAAAAATAAATGCCCAACAACTTAACTAAACTATGATAACTTTATATTGTATATCATTTTTTTAAAAATTAGGGAAGTCATCATGTACTGACATAAAATAAAATAAAGATACAATATATCAATAAATGTAAATATATATGTACATGTACATATTTCCAAACCATTGGTATTATATGTAAAAGGGATTAACTTGCAATTACTACTATATACATGTCTATATTTGAACTCTTTAAACTTTATAATAAAATTATGAAGCTGAATATTCATATAATTGTTTCAGATATTGTGAATCAATTGCCTGTTTCCAGTCATAGGTACAGACTTTCTAATGTTGAACTTAATAATAGACAAAGATTACTACATTTAACTTGAAATTGCATAATTTATTTTAGCTTATTATTACCACTTTCGGTTAATCCAGTGTGGAATTTTTTAAACATTTTGATATAATCTGCGAAAGTACCATGGTATACCTTGATGGGAAGTAAAAGGTTCTTCTATGAGTACAGGAGTTCCCATTTTGACTTTCAATCCAAATAAAAGTAAATACTTCCTCATCTTTCACATATTATTTACATGGCACTGGTTACCACATCAACAGGAACCTTTAAACTGTTAACTCTGATCCAAAGGAAAATCCCAAAGGAGACTACAAATGTAGTTATTCCCATTTTGCAGGCTTCTAATTTTTATTTTATCTTCTTTGATTCTCTTCTGATTATACTGCTTTGAACCAATTTATGTTTTCAACCTCACATCTCACTTTAAGACAAGAAGTTTCACAAGTCCATTAACTTTATAGTTTACTGTTTCGTCTCATTCATCATTCAGTTATGCCCACCTCAAAAACTCCAGAATTTGGTAAACAATTCCATGGTCACCTTATCTGTGACTTCTAACAGCCAGGAGAGAGTAAGGCAGGCTCTGAGTGTGGGGCCTAGAGCTAGACTGTGGGTTTGCAGTGGGCCTGGGCTGCATGATCTGAGGCGAAGTGCTTAACTTCTGCACTTCTGTTTTCTCATCTGTAAAATGGGACCGATCACTGCTGTAAGAATTGAATAAGATCATATTATCAACAGACCAGCACAGCCAGTGTGATTTTATTAGTTTTGACTATATTCCCTTTTGAGTCCGATAGGATTTTATTTTTTAAAATATATTTTTATTGATTTCAAAGAGGAAGGGAGAGGGAGAGAGATAGAAACATCAAAGATGAGAGAGAATCATTGATCAGCTGCCTCCTGCATGCCCTTACTAGGGAACAAGTCTGCAACCTGGGCATGTGCCCTGACTGAGCCACACCAGCTGGGTGGATTTTAAATGTTTAGTTTATTCACATTTGACAGGCACCTAATTTCTGGAACCTTTACTTATATCTTACTAGAGGCCCGGTGCATGAAATACTTGCATGGGTAGGGTCCCTAGGCCTGGCCAGAGATCAGGGCTGATTGGGGTCTTCCTTCCCCTGGCTGCTGGCTGCCGGCCAGGGCCTTCCTTCATTCCGTGCCACCCACTGGTGGTCAAACACCCGGTTGGTAGAACTCCTGAGGGGACAATTTGCATATTAGCCTTTTATTATATAGGATTTGATTTTTTCCTCCTGTCTTTCATGAGCTATCCCACAGTTCTACATTATATTCCACTTTTCTTTTAATTTCATTTAATAGAAAACATGCCAATACCTACCATGTCACAGGATTCATTCTCCACAGTGGGTGGATTTTCACCCATTGTATCCCTTTAACAACACAGAAAAGCAGACACCATTACTTATTTTCATATAAAGTGGAGACAATGGTTTCATAGAGAGCATGAATAACTTGCCCAGGGTCATAAGAAAAGTACGAGTTAGAATAAGGAATTGAACCCAGGCACTCTGGCTCCTGAGGCCATGCTCATATCTGCTCTGCTGGGCAGCCTCTCAGAGACAGTATCAAGGGCAAAATACCTCCCCCATGGGTCATGGCAACTCATGAGAACAAAGAAAGACGGCCAATGCACACTAAGCACATGGACGCATAGGAATGAGTGACCTATGGAATATTTACTATGATGAAAAATTTTGAAACCTACCAACCCATTTAAAAGAATACCCTTCTGTAACTTTAGAAATCGATACCACTTGAGTTCCCCTTTTGAAAGTTTCCCACACTCTGGCATTTTGAAATTTGACCAAAATGTGATTTCCAGTTTTCACATTATGAAATGAAATTTCCCTTGTTTAAATTGAAACTATTCCAAACCTTCAATGGATTTGCCTCTGTCAGGAAATGTACACTTAATTACGTAAGTCAAATCCCTCTACTTAAAAAATAAAACTAAAAAAGTTTTGTTTGTTTTTACTCTCTAATAAAGCAAACAAAAAGATATGTTTAAATTATGTTCCATTGCATTAATGAAATCCAGAATCTGTATTTCCAAGAATCAATTTGAATGAAACACATTTTTTTTTTCAAACTGTGTCACCATAGGTTAGTTCCAAGCAAAATTATCAGGCATCCCATTGCCTCAAAATGTCTGGTTGGTTATAGAGTTTTATTCTCAGAATCCCAAGCCAAGTCATCGAAAAATTCTCAATCAACCAACCCGACAGTCTACTCCAGCTCTGTGGTTAAACTTGTAGCACAAAATATGAAGTGAAACTCACCATGGAGAACTCCACATTCCCTCATAAGATCTCTAAATTTCCTCTTTCCCTTGACCTATCTGGCAAGACAACATTTATTATAGATTTTTGTCTATATAAAAGCAGCAATTAGCCTGGCCAGCATGGCTCAGTGGATAGAGCCTGGGAACTGAAGGGTCCCGGGTTCGATTCCTGATCAGGGCATATGCCCGGGTTGTGCGCTCAATCCCCAGTGTGAGGTGTGCAGGAGGCAGCCAACCAATGATTCTCTCTCATCATTGATGTTTCTATCTCTCTCCCCCTCTCCTTTCCTCTCTGAAATAAATAAAAATATATTTTTTAAAAAAACAGCAATTACTCTTTCAAACTTGAAGAGATCTTAAAGAAAAAAATTTGTAGACCTTGGCCCAAGATTGATTGATGGATAAAATTCCTGAAGTCTATAGCACTTCGCATATAACATGAAATACAGGGAAGATTTCCAAAAATGGTTTTCTAATAAATGAGAAAGTATGTCGCCATTTAAATCTATAATTCCCACACCAGAGCAGTGACTAAAATTTCTCAGCCAGCACTATTCCAGGCCCGCACTTCGTCCTCTCAGCAAGACTACAGGGTATACACCATTACTGAACCCACCACACAGAGGAGGACACTGCAGCACAGAGCCATCAAATCAGCTGTCTATGATCTAGTACACAGTAATTGGTGGGTGTGGGATTCTGACTCCAAAAATCTGGATCTATTAGCCCTTAACCCTTAGCAAATATGTCATTTTCTCTTTCAGAGATGGAAAGACAAAAAGACTAAGATAAATGTTTATAGAAACAAACAGGCCATCATACTGAACACAAATTTCTGGGGAAAACAGTCTAGAAGGATGCAGATAATGATTCTATCTGATTTTAGAGTCAACTATTACACTTTGTTGTAATTTGGGCTATTTTCTTTATCTTTCTGCCTCCCATTACTATATACAAGAGGCACTCAAAAATTTCATTAAACAAGTAGGTAAACAAGATTAAGCTGCAGGAAAGTTACACTATGAGAAAATATAAAGAAACTGCAACTAATTTATGCAAGTCATAGTAGATGAAGAGTACATAACTTTGAAATAAGAGATTTCTTATTAGAAAATCCTCCGAAGGTCTGAATGTGAAGAGATTCCAATGGATCACATTACACGTGAAATGAGGAAGGAAAGCAGGTTTAAGAAAGCAGAAGGGCTTGCTTCACACGCTCTTCGTGGGCTGATCTAATGACTGCGCCAAGCAGGAGACAGCGAGCGAGCCTCCTCGCAAACAAAGGTGAGTTTCAATTTTTATTATAAGTGTGCTTGCTTATAAATGGTAGACTATACTCAAGGTGGGAAATGCTTTAAGGTTAACATTCTACAAACTAGATTAGGAGCATAAAAAATTATATAATGTACAGTAATCTGACATCCATTAGTACCTCTTAAATGGGGTTTTGTTTTACTGCCATAGTAAGAGTAGCACTTGTGAATCGGGTAGGACCTGTTATTTGGATTTCATAATGCTGAGAGTAAGGGTAATGTTACAAGTACCAAAACCGTATTATGCACTTTAAAAATCCTAAACAAACTGTGCCTTCTCCACCGATCTACTGAATGTGATAATGTTAACACAGAAGGTATTAATATGCTACAAACCTAAAGTCTGTTTTTTCTAAAAGCAGCATTTTGAAATCATGAAAGGCTTTGTTTTACTGTGTGTCTGTGTGTGTTTATTTGTAACAGCTGACACTGGAAATCATGAACGCCACAGTGACGAAGGGCTTCAACGGGTCTGAGCAGTGCCCCAGGGATACGCGGATAGCACAGCTGGTGTTCCCAGCCATTTACACCATTGTTTTCTTCACCAGCATCTCGCTGAACACTCTGGCCCTGTGGGTGTTCATTCACATTCCCAGCTCTTCCACCTTCATCGTTTACCTCAAAAGTACTCTGGTGGCCGACTTGGTAATGACACTCACGCTTCCATTTAAAATCCTCTCCGATTCACACCTGGGACCCTGGCAACTCAGAGCCTTCGTGTGTCGCTTCTCCGCCGTCATCTTCTATGAGACCATGTACGTGGGCATCATTCTGCTGGGCCTCATCGCCTTTGACAGATTCCTCAAGATCATCAGACCTTTTGGAAAATTCTTTGTACAAAAACCCACTTTTGCAAAAACAGTCTCAACCTTTGTCTGGTTCCTTTTGTTCCTCATCTCTCTGCCAAACATGATCTTAAGCAACCAGAAGATGACACCGTCAACTGTGAAAAAGTGTGCCTCCTTAAAGAGCCCTCTGGGGTTGAAGTGGCACCAAGCGGTGAATTACATATCCCAGTTCATTTTCTGGACGGTTTTTGCCTTAATGCTTCTGTTTTATGTGGTGATTGCAAAAAAAGTATATGATTCTTACAGAAAGTCGAAAAGTAAGGACAGCAAAAGCAACAAGAAGCTGGAAGGTAAAGTGTTTATTGTTGTAGCTGTCTTCTTTCTGTGTTTTGCTCCATTTCATTTTGCCAGAGTTCCATATACTCAGAGTCAAACCAACAGCAAGACTAACTGTAGATTGCAGCATCAACTGTTTATCGCTAAAGAAACAACTCTCTTGTTGGCTGCAACAAACATCTGTATGGATCCCTTAATATATATTTTTTTATGTAAAAATTTCACAAGAAGGTTATTATGCATGAGAGGAAGAAAGACTACAGCATCAAACCAAGACAATCATACCAGTCAGACAGACAATATAACCCTAAACTGAAGACTTTATCATGGCTCACTTCTATTTATGGACTAGATTTCAAAAGACAATTTATTTGGAAATAACATTTAAGCAATAAAAAGGGATTAAAATAAATGTTTTCTTACATTTTATTATCCTGATGTACAAAAAGGATTATGTAAATTTAATTCCACATAGATGTATTCATAAGCAGAATGAAGTATCATTAAGAGAATGCAACAGAAAGCAAGTGGCCACTAGAGGTCATCTTTTCTAGAACATTCACTTACATTTTGGAATAGATTTATTGTGGATAAATGTGTATTCCAAAAAACCTCCCCTCCAAAACACCTTCTCACATTGTTTTACACACATAATTCAAACAGCACTCCGACTTTGTATTCCAAAAATGTTGATACTTGCTGAATTTTTGGGAAAAAAGAAAACCACCTTGAAAGTCCTTCGGTGAAGCTGAAACTTAGGGGTTGAAAGGGATGCCACATATGAAGCATCTGGGGAGCTGTAGGTGGTCAAAGGCCTTTGAAAGCTCCTTACAGTTACAAAGAGCCTTTTCCATGTCAACATAGGAGGCACGGGCACCATAATTAAGCCACATGAAACACTGTGCTATAATACTTTGCTCACATGCCAAGAGCATACAATTCAAGGGCAAAAATACTGTATTCTTCTTCTTTAGAATTTCCCTCTGCCCAGCAAATCCTCTAATGGTGGTTGAATATGCCACCTACTTGGTTAGCAAAGCCTTCCTGGGCAACAACCTCTATCCTCCTGCCTCCCACTCTGGTTAAAAATAATTGCTTCTCCAACTGTTTGGGAATGTTTTAGGGCCTTCATTGCATATGTCCCTTTACCAGTTCACTGTACTCTTGACCGCATCCCCTAAAGATGGTTAGGATTCTCTAAGAAAAATGTGTTTTGAAGACAGAAAATGTCATTTTTTATTGGTAAATCCCACAATACTTCCCACTGACCTTGGGTTACAAATGTTTTATATAGAATATGTCAGAATATTATGCTATTCTTGGTACATACATAGATGAAACTGCTGGCCCACAACCAGTAACATCCATACTGGAATATTTTTCAAAGGATGGAGCCCTACTTGGACTTATTTACCTCTGCATGTTTTTCCTGAATACCTTTGTGGTTCAAAAAAAACTACAAAATGGTTATCTGGTATTGTAGATGCCAACTTAAAACTTCCAGAGAGAATGCACAAAGGAATGCTCACGCTCTGTAAATGTGCCTCCAGCTCCAGCGTTATCATCGGAAGGTGAATCTCAGGCCTCTTCCTATGCCCTCAAGGGCACTGAGGCCCTGGAACCTGCCCACCTCTCTGGCCTCATCGCCTCACTGCTTTTCCATCCCTGGAACTTCACACTTTTCTATAAACCTGAACATGCCAGGCTTTTTTGCCCCTGTGCCATTGCACATGTAAATTTACCTCTGACTCACCAAGAAAACTCTTATCCCTCCCTAAAATCCTGCGTTGCCATCACCTAGTCCATGAAATATGATCTGGCCAACCTCCCACCACCATCTCAAACCCAGTCCCTCCCTGTCTGTCATGCCTCAATTGCTGATCTCACACTGCATTGTGATGACTCCTCCTGCAGGCACCTACTGTTTAAGTAACCTACATGTACTTCTGAAGCAGAGATTGTGCCTCATTGTGCAATCAATAAAGGTTTGATAATAAACCAAACTGGTTTTATTTTTACATACTAGAAAAGCAAAAGGAAAATCCATTTTCACTGATGTTTTCATTATCAAAAGATGATAAACATTTCTTGAAAGCTCTTTTCAGTTGAGTTCCTACAGCTTGGACACAGGGGCCGGGAAAGTGGGGATGTTCTTGGGTTCTCTACTGAGTGCTCATGAAAGAAGCAGGATTACTAAATAGCACATGAATAGCTTGGGGGCTGATGTCTATGGACATATCAGTTTGAAACTATTGGTAAAATGCTCCAGCTATGTACTGTTGGTTTTGGGTAAGTAACTGCAGTCTATTACAATATCCCAAACTCTCCTTTTACAAAGTGCTCTTGAAGTCTGATTTTCATTCTCTCAAATAAAAGAATTAGATCATGGTAACTGTTAGTGATGTCACTAAATGCACAGTACTTTTACTGAATACATTACATATTCATGAGTAGACTCTAATACAGTTTTATAAAAAACTGCATCTAGATAATGTATACAATTTTTACAAAGGTCTTTCAAGATAAAATTTCAATAGTAAATCTGTCCTCCATAAACACAAATATTTAATTCTATTGCAATAACATCATAATCAAAAGTGGAGTAAATGGTGTGTAGAATAATCTAACAAGAACTTAGAGAAAAGGCATAGTAGAGCCATCTTAAAATCATACAAAATGCAAAGCAACTATTTGAGAACAAATTCCCAAACTGGCATCAAAATACTAAGTTATGTAATACTTATAGAATGGGATGCTATACCACAGCCATTAATGACACACAAAAGAGAATGTTGTTTTTGTGTGTGTGTGGTGTTTTTTTTTGTGTGTGTGTGTGCGTGGTTCTTTTTTTTTTTTTTTAAGTAGCTTTGATATAGTGTGTGAGCTTAGAGCACAATTAAGGGCTTTTGTGAAAAGTGAAATATAACTGTTATTACTGGAAAAGGTCTTCTGACTATCCCTGGGGCAGGCAAAGGGTGAAAGGGTATTGCCTCATACTGAAGAATTCTTGAGAAACCAAGAAAATTTACTGTAAATGAGAGAGGAGAAGGCAGACAAGCAGTGAGAATTCCAAACCACAGAAGTTAGATGGCCAATGTAAAGTTATTAATTAGAATCTTAAAAGAATTATTAAACAATGGAATACTATGCTGTGGTAAAAAAAGAAGGAGTTCTTACCATTTGCAACAGCATGGATGGAACTGGAGAGCATTATGCTAAGTGAAATATGCCAGTGAGAGAAAGATAAATATCACATGATCTCACTCATTTATGGAATATAATGAACAACATAATCTGATGAACAAAAACAGATCCAGAGACCGAGAAACATTGATCAGACCGTCAAACATCAGAGGTAAGGTAGGGGAGGGTGAGGGTAAGGGGGAGAGATCAACCAAAGGTCTTATATGCATGCATATAGGCCTAACCAATGGACACAGACAACAGGG
>NW_005356635.1:3498864-3539838 GCF_000412655.1 Myotis brandtii
GTGGGGGGGGGGGGAATGTGGGGATAAGGACACATATGTAATAACTTAATAAAAAAATTTTAAAAAAGAATTATTCAATCTTATCAAAACCATCACTTTATGTATTTCATATCCATTTAAAAGAAGCTCCTTCCATAACTTTCTTTCTCAAAATGCCTGGAGTTTACCTCCAGGTAAACTCATTCCTCCAGCAAGTTAAAAGGTCAAAGTTCACATAACTCTTAACAGAGCAAGCCTCTAGAGCAGTGGTTCTCAACCTTGGCGGCACATCAGAATCACCTGGGAATCTTTTTAAAATCCTGATTTCTGGGCCTCATCCTCCGGAAATTCTGTTTCTTTGTTATGGGGTGGGGCCACAACATTAGTAACAAAGAAACAGAATTTCCGGAGGATGAGGCCCAGAAATCAGGATTTTAAAAAGATTCCCAGGTGATTCTAATGTGCAGCCAAGGTTGAGAACCACCGTCTTAAGGACAGTGTGGAACTCACAAACCATTTAAAGTGCCCAGAAACAAAACCCACTATTTTAAAATTTACATGAAACCAAATACAGACAATACGAATAGAGAACACTTGTGTTCGAACCAAAGTAGTCCTCAAACTTTACTTGGTACCAGAACCAGCTGAAGAGATTCTTAAAGACACTACTAGGCCCACCCCTGAGTTTCTGATTCAGTAGGTCAAGGGTGAGGGCTGAGCACGAGCTACCAGGGGCACTGAAGCTATGGATTGGGACACTCGTGAAGAAGCCCTGAGATAAATGTTCCCTGAGGTTCATACTTCCGTCCAGACTGATTTACACACAGCCATCTTGAGCAAGAATGTCCAAGAGAGGCATCTGTCAACAGGAAACACAAAGTTGTTATTAAGAGACTGGGGCAGATATAAGGTGGCAGGCCAGAGTAAGGACTAGGCTACCTTAAAAGTCCATACCCTACTGTGGGGGCATCTACTATCCAGTGCCAACTGCTGGCACAGAAGGGATTTGGAGTCCAGGGTGGCTAACTAGTAGCAATAACAGTAGTAAAACTAGCATCAGTGACAACAAAAGCTACACACATTACCTACTACTTACTGTGTACCAAGAGCTTTAACTATATTGTTCCATTTAATAATACCAGGAAGCCTATAAAGTGAAATTATTATCTCCATTTTAGAGATAAAGAAGTTGAGAAACAGAGGTTAAGCAATGTGCATGGGGGTCACCCGGCATATAAAGAGCAGGGCTAGAGCTCTAATTCAGATTCTTGCCTCTAAACTCATATTCTTAAACACTATATTTATAATTTCAAATCTTCTAATGTTCTCAAGAGAATTCATAAATCCAGTCTCCTATATTTTCTGTGATTTTCAAAATTTCCGTAGCCACCCCCATATTCTCTGACCCTACAAAAACAACGCAGTATTCTTGAGTGGGCCATAACTAGCCCAGGTGCCGCCAGCTAATTAGGCCTGACCTAGAAGCTACCAGAACCTCCCAGGACCTCACCAGGCAGCGTGGCTTGCTTACTGAACACTTGCTGTGGCTGACACCATACTCTGCACTTGATAAAGATTACTACTTTGCTATCTTTCACTGCAACACTACAGGATAGATGTTACAGGACTCCTTGTTGAGGGAGAAAAGAAAAGAAGTCTGAGGACAAAGTAAAAGATACCTTGTCTACAGTGCCCGTGGCCCCACCAGCAAAGCAGAGGCTCTGCTCTACCACCTGACAGTTAGGACAAGCTGCATGCCTCCAGGGTTGACATTGGGCCTCAACAGTGAGAATGGTAAGGAGGTGGCGCCTGCAGAGGGAGGAAGAGTTCTCAACACAAATGAACTTCAGTAACCTCAGGGGTATGAATGGTTCGTGGACCCTACAAGTACTTTGGGCGGCCCTCCAGCACTGAGAGTTCTTGAAAGGAGTAAAGTCCCACATAGAGATTCATGGGTTCATCTGGTCATTCTTCGTGCACTTCTCCGTGGAAGCCGCAGCTGGTCAGGCACACAGGCCACAGTGAATCGAATGTGGTAAGCTGTATGAGAGCCGTAATTAACTCACCATAGGAGCTCAGAGGAAAGGGCACCTGACTGCAAATGAAGAAACTGAGGAAGGGCTCCCAGAAAATGGAAATGTGAGCTGAACCTTAAAGGAGAAAACCGAGCACCCAAAAGGGAGCACTGCTGGGCAGAGAGCAGTATTGAGCAAGGCTCGGGCCGAGGAGGGCATTGTGCTGTGGCCGGATCGTGAGGGGCTTTGGGGGTCTGAGGCTGCAGCATGGGAATTAGACGATGAGCCTGGACAGAGCGCGGATCCTGCTGTGGCATTTCTCTAACCCAGTGGTTCCCAAACTTATTTGGCCTACCGCCCCCTTTCCAGAAAAAATATTACTCAGCCCCTGGAAATTAATTTTTTTTAAATTTTAATAGCAGTTACTCATCGCCCCCAAATGCACCAGTGGCCATCACCGCCCCCCTGGATCGCTGCAGCGCCTACCGGGGGGCGGTAGCGCCCAGTTTGGGAATCACTGCTCTAACCACTGAAGGTTTCTGAAGTGAAGCATTATGTCCTCTGTTGTGCTGCACTAGAAGAACATCAATTTGTCAGCAATAGGATGATTCTGGGTTGAAGAACAGCCACTGAGGTCAGGAGATCAACTGAAAAGGTCTTGCATCTATACAGGCAACAGCCCAGGGAAAATTGGACATGGGCCTCAGTGACATGTTCAGAGAGGTTTTGAGTCCAAGACCCCTAGAGAACAGGAGATTATATGTTAACTGTGATTAACATGTATTCTCAGTGGATCCATAATCTCCATCCCAACCACCCCCAATTGAATGGTATTGCTCTGGAGATCACTAGCTTGGGTGATGCGCTGGATCATGAAGAAGACCAAGAAGCAGGGTCTGGCTATGTTGTATGTGAAACACAGTGAGAGAGCGAGGTCAAGCGGACAAAAGCTGGACAGGGGGGTGCAAAATACAGATCCAGGGCTCTGAAGACACGGCTAGATTTGAGGCCAGGGGAAATTTTTCTAAGACCGGGAGAGAATAAGGAATGAGCTGAGTCCTTCAGAGGCCATGTTACCCAAATCCCATGGACAGAGGCAAGAGGATCTGGGGGAAGTGCCTGGGACTGGGATGGGGGTGGGATTGGTGGGTTAAAACAAGAAACAGGAGGTCCGTTGTACTGGAAGCCAAGGAGCAAGAGAGATTCAAGGAGAAAGCTATAGTCTGCGGAACCACACACTGTGGAAAGGTCAAGTGTGTTGAATGTAGAACTCTGAGGTCAGTGGTAATTTTAAGGAGGAGGTGGGGTAGAGCCCCAGTTTGTAAAGGGAAATGAGGAGCTACAAGCAACACTCAACTTGCCATAAAGGACAAGTCAGTTTCAAAGAGTTCCAAGGAAGAAAAACAACAGTTGTATTACTCTGACTTTCCCTAAGGGTGTCTAAGACCAGGAGAGCAGCTCTCCTGTGTTTCCTGTGCAGTGCAGTTACAATGCACCACGGGAATGAGCAAACGGAGCAGAGGTGCAAACCCAATGGTGGGAGTAGCCACATGACCGAGAGAAACTAGCGTGGGTCAGCTGGGCACTGCATTCAGGTCGTGTGCCGACATTTCAGACTCCACATGACCTGGGTTTCTGAGTCCCAGCCTCCCATTCATTCCAGTATAAAGTATTTATAGAAAAAGGGGAGTGGGAGGGAGATGAGACACCAAGTGGTAGGGATGCAAGCTGAAAACATGGGGAGGAGTGATAAAAAAGAAAGATAAAAGCAAGAACAGAGAAAGAAAACGGAATTCGAGACTTACAGTAAGCAGGTAAACTAGTGTTTTGAAAAAATTCCGTACCTCACTTAGCATGTGAATTTTTGTCACTGCTGCAATAAAACTCACAGTCACAAACGTGACACCCGGGGCTCAGAACTAGAATGCCTACCTTTATTTTTTCAATTCAGCATCAATATTAGATGGGTGTATATGATCTTAAGTAGCCATAGTCATCTTAAGAAATTACACCTCATGCATACCTGAGTACTTTTTTAGTTTAAAATATTAGCCTTTTGCTTTAAAATTACATCACATTACTCTGTACTTTTACCCTTTTTATTTTATTTAACTCTGAACTATAGAGGACGAAGCATTGACCTGAATGCAGTGCCCAGCTGAGACCACCTCTCTCCCCCCACATATTTGGCCTCAGATTTTACACTTTCCCATATTTTCAGATAGTCTGAATAAGCCAGCCCTAGCTTCTTTCTTTTCAGCAGAGAAAGCTATAAAGAAAGAATAAAGAGTATTTCAAGCAATCATCGGATCACCATTAAAGGAAACCCAAGAGCTTACTAAGGGCTGCCAAAATATTATAGAATTACTTAACTTTGTAGTTGAGAAGTCTTTTCAATTTTTAATCATTCCAACTTTACATTCAGACAGGCACACCCATTCATTCACTTATTCACTCTCCCTCTCCCTTCTGACCAAATAAAAACACAAAACAAAAGCTACTATTCTAACTACCCTGTACATTATCTCATTTAAGTTTTACAATCTTATAAGGTAGCCATTCCAATGCTTATTTTACAGAAGAAGAAATTGAGGCTCAGATATATTAATGACTTGCTCAAAGTAAAAAAAAAAAAAAAAAGCTGTTAAGCGGAGAGGTTGAAATCCACATTGTAGTCTATTAGACCCATTACTGGGCTCCTATCACTGCCTCTCACAAACAAGATTTCAAAAGTAAGGCGATGGATCAAGTAGCCAGTACAGGAGAGAATATGGATATGAGAACAGCAGTAGAAGCAGGTATATCTCCAAACTCAATCTCAACCCATCCTCCCCTTTAGTCAACCATTACACATGAAGTTCTCATACCAGAAAAATGTAAGTGCTTTTTATAAAGAAGACCTAATAGATACAAATCATTTCAAATGACAGATTAAACACAGTAATTTAGGCACAGGGACCTAAAGATATCAATCTCAGCTAGAGAACATGAAAGGGTTTGTAATAATTATACTCAGCACAAATTCTCAGCCACTGCATGTGAACCACAATTAGAGTGACTTTCTTGAACAGAGAGATGAAACAATAAGACTGTTAATACAATATTTGTTGTATGTTCTGGCTACATGCAAAAGACAGGGTGTCCAAGACAGAGCATCATGAGCTATGTTACAATGAGACTCTGCTTGTCTTTGTTTTATAATAATGAATTAGTGTACTACAGAGGCTTTGGAGGCCCTTTATATGTGCTTTTTCTTTTAAGAAGAAATGAATGCATCTGAGAGTATTGTGACAGAGAAAAATGAGATTACGATACAAATGCTATGCCTACCAACACTGGAGGAGAGGACATTGAGCCCAGATCCACGTCAATGCAGAGAAGCCCAATAAAGAAGGGAGGAGAGAGGAAGAAGTCACATGCAAGGGGAATGACTAGAACAGTGGTCGCCAACCTTTCGGAAGTCACAGACCACCAGTGGTCCGCGGTCCACAGGTTGGCGACCGCTGGACTAGAAGACTGAATAAGGAAAGCCTTGATAATATATCTGCTTATGTCTCCCACTAAATAGGGGCAAGTAGGAAAAGAGTTCATTCCAGGATTTAGAAAGACTTACCAATAATATTACTTAATTTTCATTTCTTGTAAGATTTCAGAAACACATTCTCTACTTGAGTATTTGTCTCTCTTTTTTTTTAATATATATGCTTTTATTGATTTCAGAGAGAGGAAGGGAGAGGAAGAGGGAGAGGGAGAGACAGAAACATTAATGAGAGAGAAACATCAACTGGCCACCTCCTGCACTGGGGATCAAACCCATAACCCGTACACATGCCCCAACTGGGAATTGAACTGGTGACCTCCTGGTTCATGGGTCAACACTCAAGCACCGAGCCACACCAGCAGCTGCTTCTGTCTCTTCAAGAATACATTTTGAAAAATCAATAAGGTTTTGGAATCTCACCTAAAATCATTGTTTTACATAATCCTGAAACCAAAAAAAGGTGAATGAGTCATTCAGTATACCCTCTCACCCCCAAATAGTGACTTTGGATATCCTGACTTTGTGATTAGCGATCCATGAACCAGGTCTATGTCCAAAACAAGATTGTAGATATTCCTATTGGACTTCAAAATTCTAAACCCCAATGGTGACTTCAGGCTAATTGCCTCAGAAACATTTAAAAGAATCCCCTTACTACACATCCCATAGGATGGACCTAGTAGATACAGAGCAAAGCAATTTTCAAAAGCCAAGGAGATTAAAGAAAAAGTTTGTTTGTTTTTTAATGCAGAGAGATTGTTCTGAAGAAGAAATAAGTCTAAAAAGACAGTAAAACCAAATGTAATAGGTGACCGGTGATTGGATTCCATCACAACAAAATTATAAAGGGTATTCCTGGGAAATTGCAAATTTTTAATGCAGATGAAATATTTAAAAGTATTATTATTTAAAAATTAACCTCTTGACTGATAATAGTATTGTGTTTAGGTAGAAGAATGTCCTTGTTATTTGGAAATGCTCCTGAAGCAGTTAGGAGTGAGGCATTTATCACAATGACTGCAATTTCAAACAGGTCCACCCAAAATGTGTGTGTGTGTGTAGATATGTGAAAAACATTAACCATTTGTAACTCTAGATGAAATCTACATGAAATATTATTTCAACTTGTGTGAAGGTTTAACATCTTTAACAATAAATATCAGAAGAAAAAAATAAACTGTAATAAAAAAATAAAACAGCCCAGCTGACATGGTTCAGTGGTGGAGCATCAACCTATTAACCAGGAGGTCATGGTTTGATTCCTGGTCAGGGCACATGCCTGGGTTGCAGGCACAATTTCAAGTGTAGGGTGTGCGGGAGGCAGTCAATCAATGATTCTCTCTCATCATTGATGTTTCTATCTCTTTCTCCCTCTCCCTTTAAAATATATTTAAAAAAATAAAATAAAACAAAAAAAACCCCACATTTTTTAAAGCATGATGGAGGTAGAGAAGTACAAACACAACCCACGATGTCACCCTTTATTCAAAATAAATGTAGGGCTTGTAATGGCTAAACAATGTCATTAAAAGAGCTTCCCTGCATTTAATAGGCTATTCTAAGAAAACAACAAGATAATTATTGTTATAAAGTCTCCTATGGCTCTTAGGAAATGTGAGACTTGCTACAAGAAAAAATCAACAGAAAAAAATTCTGCAGGTTAACCTTTCAGTTATTTGAACAATAATAAAGTTATGGGCTGGTTTTTAGCTGCTCTTTTCATTAAAGTGTTACACTTTTTTCGTGACTAAACGTGTACTATACTTCCCTTTTTGAATGTTAAGTAAGACCAAGCTTTAGCAAGTCCCAACTTGAGACTGGCATAATATGCTTGAAGGCAAATGGGTACGCCTCATGTTAACTTTTTCATTACTAGATTTAATTTGCATCACTGAGCAAAGAAACTTTTAAATACGACAATCCCACTGTTATATTAAGGAAGGAAAAGCCTATTTCATCCCCAACCCCACCCTCAGGGAGAGAAAAAGAGGGCAACTTACTGCCCCTTCCTTCTTCCATGAGGAGATCTTTGTTTAAAAACAACAACAACAACAACAACACAGAGAAAGTCAAGTTGCTTCTTCAAACACCAGGTCCTTCTTCAAACTTAGAAAGGCCTATCATAATCTTCATGCACTGGCCTCCTTTCAGAGACTATTTTAAAGGCACTCAAAACCAGGAAATATACTCCTAAATTATCAAAACATTTTCCCTTCAAATTCAAAATAGGAAAGTATATCAAAAACAATTTCAACAGCTTGATATACTCAGGAATTTTCTTTAACATAAAACATCAGTATATAGTTAGTTGACCCCAATAGGACAAGTCAACCGAAGTAATAAATGCATTAAAATTTAAAGTGGATAGCAGAGTGTCTTCATTTCTTTAGCAGAAGCTTGTGGAATATTTATCCAAATAAGCTCTTTAATGTGATTTTGTATACACCACTGAAAATCTGGGATGATAATCCTCAGAACTTGCAGAGAGGATCTTTGCTCAACATACTTTGAAAAAGGCTGTAAGGGATGTTCTCTCCTTCTGAACTGATGCTTTTAAGACTTGGCCATTTGTTGTTCTGCCACTTAGGTTTCACATTAAGAGCAGAACATAATCCATGTATGGATCATAGTGACAAGTGGCAAAAAGTTCAACCCAAGAAGGACAAGTCTTTCAAACTAAGGTCTACAATGAACTGGCTTCAGATGCTAAAAGCAAAATCCATGGCACAAAGCAGAGTCAATGTTAAATAAGCTGGCTAATTTTTGTTCAGAGGCATTCCTTAGGGCTAGCTACTCATCCACACATAATAAACCCTCCCTAAAAAGAATGGAATGAAAAAACCATTAAAATTGAAGTTGTTTGTTTTTGTTTGATTAGGAAAAAGGAAGAGAAGTAACATAATTTTGATATTCAACTATTGGTATTTAAATCAAACACATTTGTTTTTCTGTCAAACTTGGAAAGAAAACCAACTACACAGTCCATTATTTCCTTAAGGCATAAATAAACACTCCGTAAATCTATTATTGATTTACTACCTTCAAGAAAGTTTCCATCTTTGATTATTATTTTCATTTATTGTCATCCATGATAGTAACAGGTTTTAATTCCATTTCATAAAATTATATTTTTATTTTTCACTTATTTGTTCAAATATTGCATTCAAGAAAGTCTTGGACTCCTTTGGAGACTTTTATCTGAAAGTTCTAAAATTAATAAGAAAAAGGGATCTGATTATATAAGTTCATCACTGTGCAAAGATTTTTAAAGATAACAAAACAAGCTGTCCTGTGTTTTAAGAATGAAATTCAAGTGCTTCTGGTGCTGTCAGCTGCCGCCATGTCCACCTTGAGCCCTCACTCTTGCCTGAGTGACGGAGGCACTGTGCTTTTATCAGGCCGACCCTGTGTGGATGAGACCGAGCTGCTCGGCAAGAACAGCAGCATCAGGCCTGGCTCCAGAGCATCGAAGACAAAGACAGCAATCTGGTACCTACTATCAGGCCAGCCTCAGAGTACCATGATGCGGAGGAAGAGGAGAATGAAGACAGTGAAGAGGGCTTGGAGGATGATGAACAAATGAAGAGGACATGCAGGACATGGACAAGATGAACTATAGTGACTCGCCTGATGATGGAAAAGTCAATGAAGTGGACATGGAAGGCAACGGAAAGGATCAGGGCCAGTGGATGAGCTAGGCAGACAAGGCAGGGTGGCCTGAGGGAGATTCCAGGCTGACCCAAGTACCATGCAACCCCTGACAACCAGCTGGTCACCCCAGTGCCTGAAGCTCACCCTCAGGCACCTCCTCAGCAGCTGCCAGGACCTGGTAGAACTCCCTGGGCCTAAGCCCATCCCACCTTTCTGGCCAGTACCTCACCCCTTAGTTGCCAGGTATAGTCTCTTTCTAAATCTTTTTAATAAAAACAGGACTGATCCTCCCCAACCCCGCCAAAGAATAAAATTCAAAAGTTTCAGAGAATTTTCCCCTTAAGTAACTTTATTTTAAAAAATTTAATATTTATATTTGTGTATTTGTAAAAAACAGCTCTGTAGAGCTCATCAGATTCTTGCATACGACTACAGATTTCCAAAGGTATCAATTACTAATATATATACATTAGAATTTTAGTCATTAAGTAATATGTAAAATCTTTAAAGGATTTGTCTTTTATAAAATATATTTTTATTCCTTTGAGCCAAAATTTAATTAGCAAGAAGGCTGTAAATGCATATTTTCTTACTAGCATTAGGAAACCCTCCCCCTTCAAAAAAAAAAAGAAGGAAAGAAAGAAAGAAGAAGCAGAAGAATGAAACACTGGGTTGATTTCGTAGGGCCCACCTGACACTTCATCCCCTCTTCCTTAAAGAGTCCTCTGGCATCCTAAGGCCCAGCCCTCCGTGTTTCCTGCAGGTGACTCACCGTCTGATTCCTGCTGGTTCAGGAACTGCTCTGCCCCAGTCTACAGATCTCACCTGCTCTTCGATGTGAGTCACTGACATTAGCAAGAGAGCAAGTTGCTCCAGTTGTTCCTGAACAGGAGACTCTGCAAGGTGCCCAGAGGACCATCTCAAGACGGGTCGGGAAGCACCTACCTTCTCTGGCAGGGGAGGAAAATGTTTATTTTCCATGCTTTCCCCAAAACCCCACATCCCTGCCAACCTTAGTTTTAAGGTGTATTCTTACTTAGAGTTGAGAAGCCTGTTTCAACTTAAAGACACCAGTATCAGGTGAATGGACAACCAACTTCCGCAATGAAAGGTAAATAAAAACTTTTTTTTTAATTGTCTGCAAAGCTGTGGTTGATAGGACGCAGCACTGATTAAGACTGATTGCACCTCTGCTGAAATCTGAGGTCTGAAGAAAGGGGAGGAATTAGAACGCTAACTGAATGATATGTCTTTGGAAGGCACCACTTTTTGACACAGGCGCCATGTGTCCTTCCCAGAGCTTCACTGTGTACGAGGCAGGCAGGCAGAAAATGTACAGTGTGTATGTGTGCATGTGCCTTCGAATGTAGAAATGATGTTCTGGAAATCATTCTTATTAGTGAATTTTTTTTTAATCACAAATCGAAAGTGCCTTGTAATTGTTTACCAAGACCCAAAACTTAAATTTGTTTCATAATCTTTTACTCACATTTTATGTTTAGAAAAAAAGACCAGAAGGAAAACAGTAATTTTTCTATTCTGATTGCCTCATTTTGATAAAAGAATCTCAATCTTTTCATTGTACCACAAAGAACAGGGCAATTTTCATTCTAAATCCTTGCGAGATCATGTTAAAACATGTCAGAAAAGGCACTGAGAAAACTGCCCAGCTACTGACAAACAGCTCAGCAACGGCCTGGTTCTGGTTTATGTTCAAATCATTAGGGAGTTTTCGCTTGATTAAGGAAAAGGAGAAGCAAGCATGGAGATCTGACCCCTTCTAAGTTATAAAGGGGACTTTAAAAGATAGGTGAGTCTATGGCAGAGTGACTTTTTGATGTATTAGGTTAAGAACTGTCTATTATAGAATTTTATATCATATTCTCAAGTTGGATCTACTTTCATGTGAGGTATGTTAACATTTTTAACAACTTTCTTTCTAATTAAAGATTCCAATTTACTAGAAAAATGAAGAGCAAAGTTTGTTTCTATATTATCATCTACATAGCAGGGCTCGGGGAAAGAGCCAGACACTGCTGATATTTTATTTCATTATCATTTCTACCAGTTTGAGGTTATCAGTCTTTCCTCCGTGAAGTTAGGGATCAAGTAGATGTGTCTCTTAGTACTGCAGCAAAATCCTATGGTAAACCTATTTCTTCCAACACCTACTTGAAAAGCAATTCAGGTATGTGTGAGCTGGGATAAGGGGTTGCAGGAGCAGTTAGATTGCTGATATACTTAACAATGTAGCCTACAGGAAAAGCATAATTAGTCAGAATATGGAAACTATTTCATGAAGAGAAGAGGAGAAATGTTCCCAGCCACAGACAACATGCTGAGAGGGCTCCGTGCATTGGGATCTGGGTGGGAGAAGGAAGGCTAAATGAGAGTGGTGTGTTTTATTTAGGTTAGTGGTGTCTGTGCCCTTCAGTCTGGCTGCTTTTTTCTTCCTTTCTTGATATCTAATGATTTAACATAGTATAATATTTCATGCTATATTATGAGAAAATGCCACCAAAATTTAAGATAGGGGAGATAAGAATGGCCATTTGTTATTTAATGTATGCCTTCAAACTAAGAAAAACTAGGAAAACCATGATACTCGCTACACCCCCCCCCCCAAAAAAAAGCATGCTCTGAAGGCAGGACAGAAGTGAGGTGAACTCAAGTTGAAATCACCCACAGTCCCCAGGGCACACAACACGCACAGGCATGGAGCAGTTTAGTTTGGGGGAGAAAGCAAAATGATCAGGGTTTGTGTGCTGACTGTGCCAAAAGTGATCAGGGTGACTTGGGCAAGCCGCTTACTTCCCCAAGAACTCATTGCCTTCCCTCACAGTAATGTGTGTGTGTGTGGGGGGGGGGGGGCTAGATTCCATGGTCATTAGAGGCCCGCGGGGGGTGTTATCAAGAACCCAAGGCTTGAACCAAACACAGGAATGCTTGGGGACATTGGCAAAGATGGTGAGAACTGGTCCTCCTGTTTGTCACCAGCCAGCTGCATGATGTTGATCAAGTCTCAAACTCTTTAGGTTGCAGATTCTTCCATTGCAAGATGGAAAGCTTTACATTAATACTAATGCAAGGGTCAATTGCAGTTCCTACAACTGTGAACATCTGAAGCAGAGGGGGGAGAGCAGAGGCAACCATGACCATGTGGTTAAAAGGAAGAGGATGAGTCACATGGAGGACATCAAGATGAACAAGAAACAAGACTCAACCCTGCTTCAGGCCAGGGTTTAAAACCAGGCTCCTATCTGACCTGACAGAATTTCCAAACTTTCTACCTCCTTATATGGCAAATATGGGCAGAAGAGAACATCTGCTCTCCATCTTCTACCTAATTAGCATATTTGATCTGTCACTGACACTTACTAACCGTACATAAAAAATGTACACTAAAATGCATTTGAAGAAGAGCAATGATTAAGTTTCGCTTGGTGTAAGACAGCCATTAAGTTATTCATACCAGCGAGTCCACAATTTCTCTTATAAGGCAATTTCTTTTTTTAAAAAAATATATTTTTATTGATTTCAGAGAGGAAGGGAGGGGAGAGAGAGAAAGAGAGAGAAAAACATCAATGATGAGAGATAATCATTGATCAGCTGCCTCCTACACGCCACACACTGGGGATCCAGCCTGCAACCCGGGCATGTGCCCCGACCAGGAATCAAACTGCAACCTCCTGATTCATAGTTTAACACTCAACCACTGAGCCATGCCAGCTGGGCAAGGCAATTTCTAATACTAATTTCTGTGAATTACTTAAATGACTTTTTCTAACATATTAGAATGCATATGGCACAGACTGTCCTTCTAGCCTTAATACTAAAGCTCTTACTAACACACATTTTATAGTTTTAATACATGTCCAAGTCTACTGAATATTTTCACACACACATACACACACACACACACACACACACTTATTTATTTTAAAAGCCCTCACACAACTTTAAGTTGTGTACTGTGTTAACCCTATTTTACAGCTGAGCAAACTAAGGCTTAAGTGGTACACGAGTACGAAGCAGAGCTCTGACCTTGAAGCATGTCTACCTGCATCAACCACGCTCTCAGTCACGACTTTTTAAAGCTCTGAGTAAACTCACTGTGTGCTGGTAGTGACCTTTAGTGTGGGTAGGGTAACAGGTAAAATTAGAAAGATTTGTGATTTATTCACGGCACCACTTGGCTGCAGCAGACAAACGGTTGTCTCGAGTCATTACACTGCAGTCAAGTTGGAGCTACTTGACATCCTCGTTTTCCCAAAGGAGACGGCAGGTAATAATCGGCATCTGAACACCACTTTTACAGCAGCAGGAGAGAACAGTACTTAGGGAGCTGCATGCCAACCCAGCTCTTCCCTCTCACACGCTGTGTGAACCTGGGCCAGCTCTAGCACTCGGGCAACAGGTAGCACATGTCTGCTGTTCATTTGAAAGGGATTACTAATTCTTACTACCACTCAGGTAGAAACTAGCTATTGACTTTTTACCACAATGAAAGATTTATAAAGACTGAGTGAGGTAATACTATGGTAATACTTCAGTTGATCCTCAAATAGATCCCATGATGAGTGTTTTAGAAAATAGGAAACTGAGGCATGGATGGGTTAGGGAATCTGCCCAGGTAACTCACAGATCTGCAATTTGAATCCAATGTCCTTTTAATAAATTAAATATAACTGAATAATTTAGAATAATCCCAAACAATACAATTAGCCAGCATTTGCTGAACTCTCACTCTTATTAATATTGCTGTTGTTGTGCCTAACAAGATAGAAAATAGACATTTCAGCTGCCAGGGGAAGGTGTGCCTGTAGGCTTAGGTTGCAGATATTATTGGCTTTCGGCTGAGGACATGGAGTAGAGAGAAACCCTTTTCAAGTCCATGATTCTGGAGGGCACCCTTTGCTAAATATATCAAGATCCTGATTGCTTCCAAAGAAGAAGGCAGTATTAAAAGAAAGCAGCAGAAACAAAATAATACAAAGCTCCCTGCAGTATAAAGGAGTTTATAGAAAGAAAAATGGTAACAGGAGGCTACTTGGATGTTAGTACAACCTGAGCACTCAGCTGTGTGACTCTCAGGCCACAAGTCAAGAGAAGAGATCCAAGAAAATGGTGCGGGGCACAAGCTGTCTCTGGACGCAGGCACTGCAGGGCCTTCCACACTCCTTTAGGGGAGGAGCATCTACTTGTCCAAACGCGTTCCTCCTGTACCTGCCAGGCTCAAACGATACTGAAAACAAGTCCTCAGTGGGCTTCTGAAAGCAACTTAGGTAAACTGGCTAAAAGACTAATTGGAAAAACTGCAAAGTTAATTGTTTCCTGGATGCATTTATAAAGAGGACAGTCCTTCATGTCATGACTGGGTACATGGTACTCAGGGCTCACAGTAACATACGACCCTTAAAAACTCACAGGTAAATTGTTTTTCTTTTGGTTGTTTCAACCCAGTATATTAAACAATGAAAACATTAAATAAGATAAAAATTTGTTTCAAAACTGTGAATGTAGTACCCATATTATATGTAGCAAAATGAATGAATAAAAGAATAGTGGATGTCCTCAAAAAGTAAACTACTATATCAATGTATTAGCATATTATGATCACTGTTGAATAAATAAAACAGTAATATATGTAAAACATCAATATTCCCTTTTCCTTTTACCCTAAAATATTCACTTTAATTTCATGTTGCAAACAACAAAATATATATACCATATATATGTATCTAAAATGAAAAAGTATCTATAGCCACCAGTACAATACCTCACCTATTATCTCTATTTTCATTCTAAGGCCCAGAAATAATGACTATCAGATATGCACCCAATATTTGTGAAGGCACATTGGGACTCAGCATGCACACTGCTGATAATCAGATTACAGTCTATATGAAACTGCAAGTCAGACAGACTCTAACCAGCTGGCCAACACACAAACCAGTTTGAGTGCTCAAAATTGATTTGTAAGTGATTTGCTCTGATGGCCTCCCTATTCCTTCTTGATCCTCGAAGACATTCTCAGCAACATAGTAATCTTGCAACCAGCGTGGCAAAGCGCACCATCTCTAACCTTAACTTTCTTCCCCATCCCAGACCCATGTTGCCTCCCTCACTTCTCCCATGAATTACAATCTAATTACAATCTTAGTTCACACCAGACAAGCACTCTCTCTAATATACTCACCTGACTATTTATTTAGACCAGTGGTTCTCAACCTTCTGGCCCTTTAAATACAGTTCCTCATGTTGTGACACAACCATAAAATTATTTTCGTTGCTACTTCATAACTGTAATGTTGCTACTGTTATGAATTGTAATGTAAATATCTGATATGCAGGATGGTCTTAGGCGACCCTGTGAAAGGGTCGTTCGACCGCCAAAGGGGTCGTGACCCACAGGTTGAGAACCGCTGATTTAGACCCTGCCTAGCGTGCCCATCGACCCCTGAAAAGTAAGGCAGTTTACAGAGATGCTTAATCTGAAGTAAGTTGAAATGCATTTTAAATAAGAAAAAATGAAGCCTGGGAAAATAATGGTGGGAAATTAAAAGTTATGTCAGAGGTGAATTCCACAAATGCCATAATTCCTATCTATTTGATGTAAACTAAATGCATCCATTCCTATCAATTTATCTACCTTATGTAAACATTTCAAGAGGAAAACAAGCAGGCATAGGATTCAGTTTTTTTATTAGTAGCATACCTAAAGGAACATCAGCCCCAATAGGCAGACTTCAAAGAACTTTCTCTCATGCGTTCCCACTCAGAAAACTGCAGTTGTACTAAATACCCAAAGAGTAGGCCCACTGAAAAGGACTGAATGCCTGTGGGCATCAACTTGACTCAATCCAAGCAAAGCCATTCATGGTGGCAGATGTGACAACATAAGGGGTCCACATATGTGGCATACCTAAAATATTTTCATCATACTATTGTTTCTTCATAATTATTCTAAGAAAATCTCTCTGCCCCCCCTTCTCCCATTAGACCTGATTCTAATTATAAAAATTTCCCCAAGTGCTTGACATACTAGGTTGAACCATATGAAAATGCCATTTTGACCTGTAAAAACATTTCCACATGTTTCAGCCTAACACATCAGCACCAGGAAGGAGTATTCATCCCAAATTAAATACAATGCCATTAAATTCTAAAATACTATAAATTATTTCAAAGCTTGTCTTACAAACATCAATTTCAGGGAGAAAGAAAAATACCAAGTTAAGGGAAGTGAATCAAAATGAGGGAGAGGTTTGGAGCAGGCATCAGGTAACAAGGCTCTAGGTCACAAAAGGTACAGGCTGAAAACCCAAGGACAGACCTGGGGCAGCCCCGCAATGAAACTACATATAGAAAATTGTAACCCATAGATAAGATTTATTTGCTCTGTCTAGTGTTTTCACAAAATTAAATCAGAATTTAAAATTCCTGCAATCCTATATAATAAAGAGTAATATGCAAATTGACCATCATGCCAACACACAAGATGGCCGCCCCCATGTGGTCAAAGATGGTCGCCACAAGATGGCTGGCAGGAGACGGCAGTTGTGGGCAATCAGGCCAGCAGGGGAGGGTAGTTGGGGGCGATCAAGCCTGCAGGGGAGGGCAGTTGGGGGCAGGGGAGAGCAGTTAGGGGTGACCAGGCCAGCAGGGGAGAGCAGTTAGGGGTGACCAGGCCAGCAGGGGAGAGCAGTTAGGGGTGAGCAGGCCTGCAGGGGAGGGCATTGGGGGTGACCAGGCCTGCAGAGGAGGGCAGTTAGGGGTGACCAGGCCGGCAGGGGAGCAGTTAGGTATCGATCAGGCTGGCAGGGGAGTGGTTAGGGGGTGATCAAGCCTGTAGGCAGAAGCAGTTAGGGGAAATCAGGCAGGCAAGCAGGCGAGCGGTTGGGAGCCAGCAGTCCTGGATTGTGAGAGGAATGTCCGACTGCCTGTTTAGGCCTGATCGGGCAGTCAGACATCCCTCGAGGGGTCCCAGATTGGAGAGGCTGGGCTGAGGAACACACACACACACACACACACACACACACACACACACACACACACACACCCCTGTGCACAAATTTCGTGCACCGGGCCTCTAGTTTTATATAAAAATCCATTTCTCTTGTAAATCAGATGGTCTCGTGGCAATACATGCACACACCTGCATGGCAAAAACCTAGAGTCTGGGATGGGACAACACTCCCCATTCTTTGCAGCCCACAGCTCTCTTGATGATTTCCCCGGACATTTAAGCTGTTACCTGTATTTTATCGGCATGCTGGTACTGTTGACTATTTCCTCTTAAACCTGGCTCACCTTCCTCACTGGTGTTGTGGAGCTATATTTGGATGTACAGCTCCCCACTTTAGCCCTCTCACTTCACAGTGTGCTGTTCAGCAATATCAGAGAAGCAGTGTTTTCTCTTTGGCCATGTCTACACAAGATCGATGGACAATTCCTGTCCTCTTATCCTTCCAAGGTTGTACTGTCTCACTTCAGAAGGCAAAGAGGCTATTCAGGGGGAAAGAAACTGGTAGATGCTTACCAAGATGAGCCAGGTTTCATGAGAGCCTAAATTTAAGTCAAATGTTACCCAAGCTCCAATTGTGCCTGCAGATACTCTGCTGGACTCTGCAGATAGAAGGATGCAGGGACTCTCAGGCAGTCTGGCAAACAAGGAAAATGTAATAAAACAGCTGGAGGTATGGGCAACCAGGCAGTCAATGGGGGCTGAGGAGCACTGACATGGTCCATGGGGAAAACATGGGAACCTTGGGAAAGAGGAGGAAGATAAGTTTGACTTGAAAGCTATGTGAGGAATCTGCCTAGTAGGCTGGAGAGAGATGGGATTCCAGGACCAAAGGGCCCAGTGTGGGAGCTGGAAGCTGGGAGCTGGAAAGTGGGCAGGCAGACTGCAGGTCAGGTCATGAGGGTACCTGTGGAGGGGCTTGCATTGTTTCATGTTCGAGACAGGAAGCCAGTGAGGGCTGCAACAGAGGACAGTGACTGAGGAATGTGACAGGCAGGAGAGAGACACATGAAGAATACTGTAAAAATACAAACACATTGGTTACTATATCTCCTCGTTGTATAAGTTACCATCTTTTTACATCAACCCAGAATTATTGTTTCAAATATTCCCATTAGTTTGAGAAGCATTATTTTAAAAATAAGATGATTAATGCCAATGAAGTTGATAGTAGCAGTTACTCTAAAGAAAATGTTACCATACGTAAAAATGTGTGTATACACACACATATACGAAATGAACTGTAAGTGATGTCAGATCCTTTTACTATATATGTATGGGGTGGAGTGTTTATTTCTTAGTTTTATGAAAAGAGAAAATGAGAAACTGAGGGTTTGATGTTGGTAAAAACTGTGAAATATTCACACACAGTATTAAAGACCTCACTAGAGAATTTTTTAAAATGATCAATTAAGGTAAGAGATGAAACTGAAGGAAGACCTGTCTCTTCAGTACCAGTCTTATTTCATTAATTTAAATAGAATTACAGTTTGGTTAAACTATGACTTGGAGCATTAGAGGAGCTAACCTGACACCAATTCTATTGGGAGAGGTGAATTCCACAAATGCACCAAACTACCCCCACCCGCAGCCCAGGCAGCCATCTTATAAGGACCTTATTTGAATGGTGATGGTGACCAGCACTGTGAAGAATAACTACACTCCCAAATATAATGCTTATTCCATGGGCTGGCTCTTCCAAAACAAGAAACAGCATCTCTGTGAGCTTGTGAAACGCATTCTTCCTTTCTGATAAATGGTAATCAAGCAACTGAAAACATTACCTGGGGTCTTGAATTCTGAGAAATTTGCTTAAGGTACCAGGAGTCACTTGAAATATATATTTGGTTTAGAACATTTTCATCTGAAGCCACTATTCTGGCTATTGGAACTATAGCCCCTAACCTCTCTGACTACTCTTCTCAGAATTTAGCTATGCATAAATTAGACTTTGCCTAAACAGAACATAAAAATATGCATTTCAACTTAGTAAACTTTAAAATTTGACTATGAGTAATAAAACATTTATTATTAAGTGGAGGACAAGAATATATGTCATGAATTACACCTTTTATTATTGTAGCACTTACAATATAAAATTTACTTCATATATAGTATCTCACCAGATTGTCATAGCACCTTTGGGAGCTAGGCCGTAATTTTCCTCATTTCATAGACAAGCAAGCTGGAGCTCTGAGAGGTAAAATGTTTTGCCCAGGGTCACAGACTCAAAGGCTGAGTCAAAAACCTACACCCGCTGAACTAAGTAAGGTCTAGGTCACCAGCCAGGCTACTCATCAAGCCACGCAGCTCAGCAGAGAGGCAGCCTGCTCTGTGGCCACGACACGGGAGCTCATTTCCTGGCTTGGCCTCTCTCTGTCTGTGTGACATGGGGCACACTGTTGAGTCTCACAGGTTCCTCACCTGTACAAAGGGAATCACCAGGTTTGGGCTTAAAGTTACAAAAAAGCATTCCATACAACCTTGCCTTGAGGGAATTTACAACCCAGTTTATATCACCCCTGAATGAATATATAACAAGGAATCACAGGTCCCCTGAAGAAAGAAAAGGTTAAATCTAAAGATGAACCAAAATATGCCTATTGCAGGTTACAGATATGAAGCATAACTTTGAAGAGAGAACTTCAGGGTAGTACCTGAAAAACCGGAATGAAGGGCTGTGTGCTTTGCATTCTAGCACCTTTGGAATACTCACTCCAAGTATGCATTAATGAGGTGCCTATGAATACAGTGACCTAATTCTATTACAAAAAGAAGTAAACTATACCCAGTAAGGTAACATTTCTTTTTCAAGGCCTTCAGCAGAGCTGTTTCTTAGTAGGGCTGGAACACATTCTCTTTCCCTCTCTCTCTCTCTCTCTCTCTCTCTCTCGTAGGGCTGGAACACATTCTCTTTCTCTTTCTCTCTCTCTCTCTCTCTCTCTCTCTCTCTCTCTCTCTCCTTTATATTGAGAAAGATTCTTAAGTTACAGGTGATTCCAAAATGCAAGAGAGGCTATACCTTTCACCAGAAACTTCATTAGACAGCTCTGTGAACATTACTACATCTTTACCCATGAAATGTAAGGACTACAGCAGTATGATCTTTCACTAACCGTATGATCTATCAGTTTAGTGTAGCTTCTCTGTAAGAAAGTGACAACAACAAAACCTCTGATCTGAAACTCTTACATTTTGGACATGAGCTTTTAAAGAACAAATTAGAAAGTAAAGAACAAACAAGAGAGGTCATTAAATTACAAGGCTATCAAGGCTATCACCACCACCACCAGTCCAAAAACCATGACCCGCTGCATGGAGGGAACAAGCATTTCACTGGCATTTATCTCTGGATAATGGAGCTTTCAGACCTTGAAGGGCAATGAGATATTGTGAAGCCAGGGAGCATGAAGGCATTGCTATGGCCTGGCCAGCACACCTGTGGCTCTTCCTGCTGAGAAGGGAGCTTGCCCCACAGCACAGTGGCTCCCCAACCATGCTGAGATGGGACCCAGGAAGCAGAGGGAGCAAGGTTGTATGCCCAAGGTCACAGTTCAGTAGCCCTAGTCTTTGCATTGCCCTTCAAGGGGAACAGCAGAGCTTGGGGCATAGGGTACCCTGGATTCAAGCCCCTCTTCCACACACTGACCAAATTTTCCTGGCTCAGTTCTCCCAACCTTAAGAGCAGTGAGCAATACAACCAGTAGGGTTTGCACTTAAAGGCCCCAGCAGTGGGCTGGCCATGGAAAAATAAAACGCTCAACTATGACAATTAATTATCAGGTATGACCTAAACAAGATCTCCTGCCACTGTATGTGTGTGTGTGTGTGTGTGGGGGGGGGGGGGGGGAGTGGCGGTGCTAAGGGGTACCATAAAAATCATTTGTAAAGAGTGTTAAGTGATGGTCACTAAAGCAAGAAAAATCAGAAGTTGGTGAAGGGGGTAGAGGAAGAGGAAGAAAGATGTATCTATAACAAGGAGAACATCTGATGATCTATATAGGTCAAATGTCATCACACAAGATTAAGTGATAAATGAAGCAAGGTTTGCAAAATTAAGAGGAGGTGGGCAGGCAGGTAATGCTGGGAGTGACGAGGCTCAGGACCTCATGGAGCACGTCTGTGGGCTGGTGAGCGAGGACACGAGGCAGCTGGCACCGCTGTGCTGCGCATGCTCGGTGCCTGCACATCTCCTTTCTTAAGACAGGATTCAAATCTAAATTCTTATGTGAAATTTCCTTATGTTTCAACGTTGTTCTGCCCAAACAAAACTAGATCTCCAGTTTAAAAGATCAGCAGTTCCTTTGCAAGCCTAACAGAAAAACAAATCCCACCTCTGCCCTATATTCCCCCCTCCTACTTCCTGGTGTCCAAGATCAACCCCCTGAATTGCTATTTTTACTCCAGGGCAGTATAAGAAAGAACTGCATATTCAGCTTCAATCAGATCTGTTATGAATTGTGACTCTATCCATTACTCCCTATGTGATTCAGGGCAAGTTAATTAAAATGTGTGAACCTCAGATCTTTCCACCTGGGATGGGGGTCCTAGAACACCTAAGTCACAGAACTGCTCTGAGGATTACATGAGACATCAAGTACCAAGTTCAAGGTCTAAGTTAAAGGAAACACAGAGAACACGTTAATCCTTTTCCACCATCACCTTACAACCAACAACATAGCAACAGTTAATAAAATAGTCAAAGGATGATATCAATGAGTGACTGGGGAAAAAACAAATACAAAACCAGCCAGAAGTTCTGTAAGCACGGATCCCATCTAACCTCAGGAATGACTGTGAGACCTGGGCCTACCGCAGACTTCACATTCTTGGGCGGTTTCATCAGCCCTCGGCTGGGGGAGCAGTAGGTGGCAGGACAGGCTTCCCACCCATGAATGAGGTCCTGGAACCAAGCCCATTGCTACTGCTGAAGCAATCCTCATTGCGACATCCTGCAGGTGCTGGGACATGCAGAGGCGCACAGCTGCTCGGCAGTAAACCGCACAGGGAGCCTAGAGCTTAGGTGCTGATGGTAGAAAAAGGCAGCAGGCTGATGAGGCTCAGAGACAACTTGAAGGGCTGGCTGTTTGAGCAAAAAGGTCAGTCAAGTGGCTCCTCACAGGGCGGCTGAGGCCACAAACCACAGGACAGTCTCAGCATAAACAAGGTGACAAGAACTCATTTCGGCCCGTGTCCAACCCATCAATCACCAAATAAAATTCTATTGTGAACCTATCATATGCAACAGGAACTTACTAGACTTAGCCCCTACCCTGAGGAAGTGTGCAGTTGCTTTGTACATATTTTCATTTTAACCTTAAATCATCTCGTAATGGACATATTATCATATCATATATGACGAACTGGACAGTCAGAGAGCTGGGACTGGAGGCCCGTGCTCCACCTCACTGCTGCCAGGCTTGGCTAGGAATAAGGGAAGGATTTTTATTTAAAGCCAAGCTAGGAAAGCATCATTTTAAATGCAAGGCATTAAAACGAGAAGCTTATTAAAATCTTCCATAGGTCCTATATCTGTTTTTCCACCTCCCACCCTCTATCTTCCCTTCCTATCACAAGCATGTTTTGTAGAAATAACTGAAATCACTCCCTTACCTCCTCACCTCACAAGTATTACTCAACCCTCAGTCATCAGCCCTCTGCTTAGGCCCCGCTTCCCTCCCCCGCCACCACCACCACAACACAACACATGCAGCCCTGGCAAAGATGACCAATAATCTCTTTGTTACTGAATCCCATCCTAAGGCACTTCACTTTCCTGTATTACCTCACTTCCCTGCAGCATAAAGCTGGTCACAACTTCTCATTTCTTAAATTCTCTTCTAGAATCACATAACATCCTCCCAACTCTCTAACCACTGATGTCTATCACGGATCTTCTGTTGACCTTAAATTTACATCACCAGTCAGGAGCACTTCCCCAGGTTCCAGACCTGTATCTTCAATGACCTAGTAGACATCTCCACATGGATACTACATAGACGTTCTGAAATCAACAATCCCTTCATGTGCTCCTCCTCCTCTCCCTAGCATCAAGCATCTGGGAGGCCACCAACACTCCTACTCTCCTTTCACCAACATTAGTCAGCCACTAATTCCTCAATAGCTTCAAAGTTGTCACATCTCTCCATCACTCAATGCCATCAACATCTCACTAGCAGTTTACTGAATCTTATCTTTGGCCACACGTAGCATGTCCACATGTTCCTTCCCCATGATACCTTCAGAAAAACTGCCACAATCCAGGTATCACAGCTGCCATGGGAACTCCATGATCCCTGCTTCCCCACATCAAGGTACACTGCTATATTTCCACAGCCCCCAAATCTCTCACTCTGTACGTAGTGATCTGTTTATTTCTGGATCCTCAACTTCAGTCTAACCTCCTTGAGGACAGAAACGAACCCTCATGGTCTTTATAATCCCAGAGCCTAGAAAGTGAGTGGACTCTCAGTAAATGACCTTATGGAAAAGGTCAGATTATTGTTGGTTGAAAGAGGAGCAGAGATTTCTAAGATAGGGAAAGAGGGAAAGAAAAGAGGTTATTCAAGAGCAAGATATGAAGAAAAGCAGGGTGGCTAAATACAAAGCATGTCCCCAAGAGGCAACAACAGTTTGGCCAATGTAGAGAGTTTAGGCAAAGATTAATGAATGCAAGACAAGCAAAAACTAACACTTATAAAGCACTTAATTTATAAATACTAGTATATATTCTAATTTAAGCTCATTGTAGTGCTATAGAGTAGGTATTATTGTCCCCAAGTTTTAAAAGATCAATTATGGGCAAGCAGATTTCCCCAAAGTTTATTGCCAATTTTTAATAATCAGAACCCAGCATCTCTTGGCTTCGACACCCCATGATCTTCAACAATACAAAAATAACTCCTTATATTTGATTAGTAATTAAAATTCAAAATTTCCCTCGCACATAATAACTCATGGTTAGAGAGCAAAAGAAAGCAGTACTACATGGGTTATTTAGAAAGAAGAATCTAGCAACAAGAATCAGGAGAGATTTGCAAAGAATGAAGCAAGAAGCAGAAAGACCAGAGGAGGATAGTACAGTGGCCAACACATGAGACTAGGAGGGTATCACACTGGAAGATGGCTGTGGGAGTAGGAAATCGAGAACAGAGCAAAGGAGAAGTATTGTAACAGAAGAAATAGACTAGTTTAAGTGACTAACTAGATGAGGAGCAAGGAAGAGAAAACTGCCCAATAGAGTATAGTTTTTATATTCTTTCAACCAAGAGATGAAGTAAATATTCACAAACAAGGAGAAAAGGAAAAGTGGTTTCTATTGAAGAAAGGGAAAATGGTTAAAGTTTAGAACTGCTGA
This sequence comes from Myotis brandtii, assembly GCF_000412655.1. Taxonomy (NCBI): domain Eukaryota; kingdom Metazoa; phylum Chordata; class Mammalia; order Chiroptera; family Vespertilionidae; genus Myotis; species Myotis brandtii. The sequence goes on from NW_005356635.1 coordinate 3,523,434, forward strand.
ATTTGAGGAACACAGACATATAGCACATGCCAATGTACACAATGGACTGAAGTTTGGGGAAAGGAAGAGAGAGATATGGAACAGAGGTGCTGACTAAGCATCCACATAGACATGAACACTCTTGAAAAACAGAAATAAAATAATCTGGAGCTGTGGCCTAAATTTGGGGAACCATTTCATTCAAGGAAGTTAGTTAGTTAGTAAAGGGGACGGAGAAGGCAGAAGGAAATTCTCAGAAGCCAGTAGGAGAATAAAACAGCTAATTTCTCAAATCTGGCTACCAAATTCAAGTCCAGAAAATCCAAATATCATGTCTGAACTGATTAAATCTCAATTCTTCCACATAATTTCAACATGAATTAAAAAAATGGGAACATCCCCAAAAGTACAAATCATTACCTATACCCAGGATCTCCAGATTTTGGACCCAATTCTAAAAGAAAAAACTCATAAATTTGGGAGCTGTGGAAATACAGCACTGTACCCTGATGTGGGGAAGCAGGCATCACGGAGATCCTATGGCTGCTGTGATACCTGGATTGTGGCAAGTTTTCTGAAGGTCCAATGGGAAAGGAACATGTGGAAATGCTGAGTGTGGCCAAAGATAAGTTTCAGTAAACTGCTAGTAAGACAATGATGGCATTGAGTGACAGGGAAATGTGACAAACTTGAGTCTATATATCACCACGGAGTACCCTCTCCTACTCGAAGAGGTGGAACTTTTGCTAAGTAGTGTTGGCATTTCATTCCCTCTTCAACAGAGGACAGGGGTGTTCTTATAATATGCTTTCCCCTAGTCTTGAGACTCATCCATTACTGCAGTGAATTGCTAGCCTGTTTCTATTCTTTTTCTTTTCTGTGCACTTTTTCCCTTTTTAACTTTATTGAATTACTAGAGGCCTGGTGCACAAAATATGTGCACTCAGCAGGGGGGGGTGGGGAGGGAGGGCATCCCTCGGCCTGGGCTGCCCCCTCTCGCAGTCCTGGAGCCCTTGGGGGATGTCTGACCTAAGCCGTCAGTCAGACATCCTTAGTGCTGCTGCAGAGGTGGGAGAGGCTCCTGCCACTTCCGCTGTGCTTGCCAGCCGTGAGCCCAGCCTGCCACTTCTGTGCTTGCCAGCCGTGAGCCCAGCTCAGGGCTTCTGGCTGAGCGGCGCTTCCCACTGTGTGAGCGCACTGACCACCAGGGGGCAGCTCCTGCATTGAGCGTCTGCCCCCTGGTGGCAGTACACATCATAGCGACAGGCTGTCCGTTTGTTCAGTGGGTCGATTTGCATATTAGCCTTTTATTATGTAGGATAGTTTACATACCATAATATCCACCCATTTTAAGTATATGATTCAATTATTTCAGTAAATTTATAGAGTTGTGAAACCATCACCCCATAACTCAGTTTCTATCACCCAAGTAAGATCTTTTAAAACCTTACAGTAACCTCCGCTACCATTTGCAGCTCCTACAAATGCCAACCTACTTTGTACCTCTATAAATTTGCTTTTTCTGGACATTCTACTTAAATGGTATATAACCTTTTGAACTGGCTTCTTTCCCTTACAAAATTTTTTTGAGATTCATGCATATTATAGCTGGTGTTTCATTCCTTTTTATTGCTGAGTAGTATCCTACTGTATGACTAGAATGCATTTTGTTTATCCATTCATCAACTGACATTTGAGTTAATTCCACTTTTAGTTATTACAAGTAATACTACTGTAAACATTTGTAAACGAGTCTTTTTATAGACATATATTTTCCTTTCTGTTGGGTAGGTATATAAGTGAAATTGCTTGGTCATATGACAAATTAAGGTTTAACTTTAAAAAAATGCTTTTATTGATTTCAGAGAGAGGAAGGGAGAGAAAGATATAGAAACATAAATTATGAGAGAGAATCATTGATTGACTGCCTCCTGCATGTCCCCTATTGGGGATTAAGCCCACAACCCAGACATGTGCCCTGACCAGAAATCGAACCATGACCTCCTGGTTCATCCACTGAGCCACACCATCTGGGCAAGGTTTAACTTTTTAAGAAAATACCAAACTGTAGAGTGGCCATATCATTTTAAATTTCCACCAGCGATTTATGAGGTTCCTGTTTCTCCATATCCATGGCAAAACTTGTTATTATCTAATTTATAGCCATTTCCAGTAGGTGTAAAATAGTATCTCATTGTGGTTTTTATTTGAATTTCCCTAATGATTAATGATGTTGACCATCTTTTCATGTGTTTTTTGATGAAATGTCTATATAAATCTTAGACCATTTTAAAAATTGGGTGGTTTTCTTATTAGGATGTTGTGAAAGTTCTTTGTATGCATATTCTGAAGATCAGAAATGTGATATACAAATATTTTCTCCCTGTCTCTTTTCCATGTCCTCTGTACTGTTAACAGTCTTTTATCTCTCTTACTGCTGCTTGTGGCTCACCCACTTCCAGGCACCCTTCTCTTCTAGTGGGCACATGCCATACTGGAATCCTTGCTGTCAAGTATAAGTGAAGCCAAGAGGAGGAAAACCACATAACTCAGGAACAGAGAAACATAAAACTAAAGCTGTGTTTGTCAGTAAACACCTTGAATCTTTCCATGAGAAGCTGAACTCAAGAAAAAAATTTACTGAAATCCAAGGACCATGTCTGTAGCATACCACCCTGAATGCGCCCAATCTCATCTGAAACCCAAGGACTATGATGAAAAAGTTTAGAAAATTAACTGCCTCCATCCTCCCCTTCCCCCCACTAAGCTTTAATAAATAAAAATAGGATTTCATCTCCTTTCCTTATTCCTTATTAAAAAAAAAATAGTGGAACACTGGCACCTAAACCAGAGGGACTCTAAACGCCCTAATCATTATTTATGTTCCATTAACCAAAAGATACCTTTTGAGTACCCGCTATGTACCACATATTATAGCCATTTAAGGTGAGGCACAGATAGGATATCTAAACTCTCAAAATAAATAATTTGGGGCATTTGGGGAGGTCACTGAAAACTTGGAAACAATTTTTTCCATTTACTACCAAATCCAAAGTCTAGCACCAAATTTCATGTGATTCTAGGAAACAGAAGAAGAGAAAGACAAAGTAACAGGGAAAAAATAAGTGCCTCCCCACTTGCTCCCAATTCTGAAATAAACTTTCGCCTCCAAAGTGCTCTTTCCCAGCTGACTCAGCAAACGTAACTGCTCACACAAACCAGAGATTGCTTTGCACTTGCAAGGGGTGAGCTTACATGGGTCCCTTTGCAGCTGTGTGGTATATGAGCAACCTCAGTGAGGGGCACATGGAAGTCTCACGTGGTTTTATTTCAGAGGAACAGTGTGACTTCCCCTAAAAGTAAACCCTTCCAAAAGCACATTTCCCTATAGGAGGACACTTCCAAAACAGTTTCCAGGACTTCTCTCTTTGATCGATATCTGAGGGAAGCCAGAAATCAGGGAATAAATAAGGCTGCTGCAGGAGAAGTGGGGTACTGTAATGTTTTACAGTATTCAGCATCAGATCTTTGTAAAAATGTTGTGAGGAATCCAAGGCTTGGAAAAGTTAGGTATTCAGCCAAAATCACAGTCCAGTCATTCAAATGTTATTTGCCCAAATTCAAAGTCTGAGTTTGGATGAAATATAGTTCTCATGAAGAAATACAAGAATTTATAAGACAAACATTCAAATGATATTAAATTCTTGCCCTAGCCGGTTTGACTCAGACTGAAGGATCAGGGGTTTGAATCTGGTTAAGGTCACATACCTCAGTTGCAGGCTCGATCCCTGGCCCTGGTCTATGCCGTGGTAGGGGTACATGCAGGAGGCAACCAACTGATGTGTCTCTCTCACATCGATGTTTCTCTCTCTATGTCTCTCCCTGTCCTTTCCACACTCTCTAAAACTCAACAGAAAAATAACCTTCGGTGAGGATTAACAAATAAATAAATAAATTCTTAATGGGAATCTATGTTTGAGGAAAACACAGAAGCTCACATAAATTTGAATTCTGACAGGGATTTTCTAAAGCTTTGCAGATTCCAGAAAGTCCGATTCCAGGAATGTTAGGTGACTTGATGGATGTCACACAGCTGGTTAAGGTAAAGCCAGGACTAGAACCCCAGAAATTACAAGAACAGGATGCTGCATGCATTTGAGCTTATAGAACACTCCTGCATATATCAGTGTTAAATTTTTAAAGTATTTTTTTAAAATCTCCAATTGCATAAAGTCCCATCATATATGCACTTAAATATATGTGCTCAGGTCAGAGGGGAGCATGAGGTGCAGGCAAGAAAGGGGAGACACTAATTAACATGTCCTGAGTGCACTCTTGGCCTGGGTTCTGAGTGTCTCACATAATCCTTACTGCAGTCCTACCACGTGATCACTAACAGTGCCATTTCAGACAGGAGACACGGAGGCAAAGAGACCATGAGGAACTTTCCCATGGCACAGAGGCATTCAAATGGAGAGCATACATACAAATAAGTGGTCCATGCTTCATGGCGGGCTGAGAGAGGACACAAAAATAGACAACTCTTGTGTGGCAAAGTGTTTGTGTCCAAAGAGTATACATTTTCTGAATCACATATATATGATTTTAACTGTATAGATAAAAATATTGTGTATTTGAATTCCTTCCCAACTGTTTCATTTTCTTTTGCCAGAAATTAAACCAGGAATAACCTATGCAGAACCCTTGCCTCAACCATCCCCCAGTATTTCCTGACACATATTTTTGCTGACAGTCCATCCTAACTAAAGAATGGGGTTCAACCTGACATTTACAAAATTACCAGGTAAGCCATAGGGAAAACTGCAAAGTACTTGATCGATAACTGTTATTCATACTATGTGGCAATTTGGGGGTTTTATAGGCCACTGAACCAACTAACAACATAAGCCAGCATTTAGCCTTGCCCTTCATCAAGTATAAAGCAGCACCCAGACAGGATGGCATACTGAGGAACGAGTAACTAGCTATCCCTTCACTTTAACCTGTGTTTCACCTAGAGACCATTGAAAAGGACAAGAAAGATTAAATTAATAACATCTGGGGAAGATTTTTATACCTCAACTGCAAAGTACATATTACTTTGCAGAGGTAATAAGTCTAAACCAAGGTTCACTGAGGTTACCCAGGAGGCCAAAGGCAACATCTACCATTGTACTGGGTAACTATTTAGAAAACGATCTTGCAAGGGCAGTTGTGCCATGGTAGTAACACCCTATAATTTGCATGACTTTAGTATTTCATTCCCACCTGACAGGAGAGCAGCAGTGACATATTGTTGATGCTTTCACATTCTGTGCCAAGACTGACATGCCCCAATGAGCAATAATATAGCTTACGATTCCTCACCACTCTTTCTATCATTCCTCATGCGACTGCCGCTAATGGGACAGATTGTAATGAGTGCCTGAGTTAGAGAGCGAACACCTAGGTACTAGATACTGTGCACAACGTGTTTGCAGACTATTGAACTTTCAGATGGTCCAGCAAAATTAATCTCTATGCCATTTTACAGTCAGGAAGTGACTAAACCAGCACTGCCAAGTAGGACTTTCTTCAATGATGAAAATTCCCTTCACCTGCACCATCTGATACAGTCACTGCATGCAGTTAATGCTCTATCTTGCAGCAAATCCTATGCCTTCCTCCAGCACACACAGATACACACAGACCCCCTTTCACACAAACACAGGCAGCCACAGTTTACACCCTAACACACATACCTCAATACCACTCACATAAACTCGCACAAAAGCTAATTTACTATGGAACTCCAGTGCCTGAGTCATTGTTAATTTAATGTAAAAGGAGATGGAGGAGGGGAGCAGGGGAGAAAATAACAAAGAAATGTTTACCCTCAACTATCACTCTGCATCAAAGTCAACACTAAGTAATACAGAAAATGACATCCTAGTAAACAAGAAGCATGTGAGAAAATAGCCTTCACTGTAAAACTGGCTTCTAGTTCCTCTTAATTGAATCCTCAAGGTACCTGACATTAAAAATGTTCCCTTATCTGGCCGCATTCCTCATGGACAGTGAAGTAGGCGGGGTAATACTGGCTGGGTGAGACAGCCACTCCTTTCCACGCCTTTGCTCCAGAGCAGGAGCAGAGCAGGGACACGCCTCTGAGCACACACACAAGCCCGGGAGCCTGGGGCCCCACACAGAAGGGAGAAATGATGTAGGACAGGGAGCCTGGGAGCCCACACAGAAGGGAGAAATGATGTAGGACAGGGAGCCTGGGAGCCCACACAGAAGGGAGAAATGATGTAGGACAGGGAGCCTGGGGGCCCCACACAGAAGGGAGAAATGATGGTACAGCTGGCAGAAAAAAATCATGACACAGATTTAGTTCTAAAACAAAATTGAGACAAAACTCTCTATTAAGTTTAAAGCTTTCGAGAGCAGCCCACACATGACTTTTCTTGCTCCTTAGGAACCAGTTTTTTCTTTCTATTAGCATATCCTATATAATAAAAGAGAAACATGTAAATTGACCGTCCCTCTGCTACACTCACCAGCCAATCAGGAGTATGCAAATTAACCTGACAAAGATGGTGGGTTAATTTGCATACACAGACACTGGGTGGAGAGCAGAGCGGGAGAGCCGGCGGAGAGTGGAGTGGCTTGGGGAACTTGGCTCCCCAAGCTGCCAGACAGAGAGCAGAGAGGGAGAGCTGGCGGCTTGGAGGACTTGGCAGAATGGGAGGCCATGGGATGGAGACAGAGCAGGAAGGGAAAACCAAGAGCGCGGGGAGCACCAGGAATTCTGGGAATAGTAGTTCTGGTGGCAGCCCCAGGACTGGAAGTGGAAGCCCAGAGCGTGGGGAGCACCAGGAATGCTGGGAATCGTAGTTCTGGTGGCAGACGGATCTCATAGACCAGCGGTTCTCAACCTGTGGGTCACGACCCCTTTGGGGGTCGAACGACCCTTTCACAGGGGTCGCCTAAGACCATCGGAAAACACATATATAATTACATATTGTTTTTGTGATTAATCACTATGCTTTAATTATGTTCAATTTGTAACAATGAAAATACATCCTGCATATCAGATATTTACATTACGATTCATAACAGTAGCAAAATTACAGTTATGAAGTAGCAACAAAAATAATGTTATGGTTGGGGGTCACCACAACATGAGGAACTGTATTAAAGGGTCGCGGCATGAGGAAGGTTGAGAACCACTGCTAAATATCTGATATGCAGGATGTATTTTCAGGGGTCACGACCCACAGGTTGAGAACCGCTGCTAGAGCAAAGTGAGCCTGGAGCAAGTTACTGTTGCAGTGGGGGATGGAGGGAAAGCAAAGGTGAGAGACATAAGTAAAATCAGAGTGTCTAGGAAAAATTAAAGGGTTAAAGGGAAGCTATCCTAAAACTTCCAGGAAATCTCCACCAATGAAGCAAAGAAAAAAAAATGCCTCTATTATTCTGTGAGCAACAAACCAAACTGAGTTGGGGTCTCAGACAATTCACTCACATGATGGCAAAGACAGACAGAAACTCCAGGATTGGAGAGGGCTCCCCTGAGGGCTCCCAGATTGGAGAGGGTGGCAGGTCGGGCTGAGGGATCCCCACACTCCCCAGTGCATGAATATCATGCACCGGGCCTCTAGTTATTTCATAAAAGGACACGTAACAGATGTTAATAATTTAAGCTGCACTGTAAATGTGGAATTTGTGAATGAAATAATAACCAAGCCCAGCCCACCCGACAGACTGCAGAAGTCCTATATTCCAAAACACTGATCCCAGACACAAGCTGAGGAAGCAAATGCTGTGAGGGACACAGCCCAAAGCTGGACAGGAGGCTGCCTCAGAGCCACAAGGCAGTTCAGTACCACGGCGCAGCCAGGTCATTCGTGCAGGACTTTGCATGTACAGGGCAGAGTACAGAGAAGGGTTGTTTCTACCATTCTGATTTTAGACTCTGTATTTAATAATCACCGTGATTGATTAGTAAATTATCACTTAATATGAGTGCTTGTGTATACAATTAAAACTTTGAAATGCTATGATGATAAACTGAATATGCACACAGTCCCTGACCAACCAGGGAGGCACGGGTCCTTCTGTTCCACACTGGACATGCAGAGTGGACCCAATGCGCAAACACTGGGGGCTGAGCTGGGCCATGCCTAGTAAGCTACAGTTAGTGTACCGTCCGATTAGGATCTACAATGGCTTTGAAAACCACTCATCAATAATTGTTTCAAGCATAGCTACCATTTCAGGAGATGATGTAGTGGCCCCTTTTCAGGCTGCATCCCTCAGCTGTACCACTTATCCCTGCTCCACTTTCCTAGGGATCTAGTCTGGGTTAGACAAAAGTGACTGCTAATAGTTTAATTGGGGAAATTAATTCAAGCAGATATCTTAACCCAGGTGAAACTGCACCTCTTAAGGAGCTCCTAAAGCATCGACGCTAATGTGGATCTTGGGGTGCATAAGCCGCCAAGACTGCACACTTCGTTATGTCAAACAGGTTTCAATGATGTGTTCAAGGCAATATCTGAAACTGGCAACTGGAACCCAGATGGCAGCTGAATCAGGCATTTGCACTCATAAAGCTTATGGGTACTGTCATCACAGGCTAGTCCAGGTATAAATTACGAGCCTGTGTAAAGATATTTAAGCCAGGAAAACCAGTTTTTACAAACACTTGTAGCAGGGAATAAAAGGGAACGAATTAGAAAGAGGGCAAGAATACTCACGAAGAGCCTACACTTAAATTTCAGGCAGCAATTTAAGAACCTGTTTTTGGATTATAATCATTAGACCTTTCCTGTTTCACTTCTTCAAAGAAGGGAACCAACAACAACATATATACTATAGTGCCTCTCATGTAGGGAAATGTGGGCCAAGTTCATGCAGTTACCTCTAGCACAAAACCACTCCAAAACACAACTGGTAAACATTATAAATTAGTGACAAGTAAAAACGCAGAAATGACCTTCCTTGTAACTTTACATCTAAAAAGTTCATTTTAAAATTGTGTTAGTTCAGGCCCTAGCCAGTTTGGAGCAGTGGAGACAGCGTCAGCCCATGGACTGAAGAGTTTGAATGCAGTCAAGGGCTCATATCTCAGTTACAGGCTCGATCCCCAGTCTTGGTCATGATGGGGCGTGCGGGAGGCAACCAATTGCTGTCTCTCTCTCACATCGATGTTTCTCCCTCTCCCCGCCGCTTCCACTCTCTCTAAAATTCAATGGAAAAAATATCCTCAGGTGAGGACTAACCAAAAAATAAAATTTAATAAAATAAAATTGTATTAGTTAAGGTTTTCACAAAGAGTAGGTGACACAGCGGGACTGAGTGGCCAAGAGTGTTACTGGGAGAAATGCCGCAGGGACGGCAGGCTGTGTGCACACCTGCCCCAGGGAGCAGGGGCACTCAGACGGCAGTGCAGTGGGAGAAGGTTTTCACCAGACGGACGGAGTCCTCCAGCCACTCACTGTCAGAAGCTCCTCCTGTCCCAGGAACAGGCTTGCCCTCATACCCTCGCTGTGCTCAGCAAGAGGTGGTGGCAGTCCATGGGAAGTGTGGCATCAGCAAGAACACGTGGTGGGGTCAGAGCGCTGAGCCAGAGCTGCTCATCAATTAAATGCTTTGTAGTAGGAGATCCCAGAGGCTCCTTTCGTTGCTGTCACATAAATCTAATGCTCATAAACCATTTCAGTGATTATGTGACAGATGGTACAGTATGGGTTTTTCACACATGAACTGAAAACTAAACACTCCCCAAAAGTAAAAGGTTTAAAGATTTCATCGAAGTGCAATAGGTAAAATCTTATAAATAAATATAGGTACCAGCCTTTAACCATTTTTTAATATTTCAATTATTGTTGACATTCAATGTTATTATAGTTTCAGGTGTACAGCATAGTGGTTAGACATTTATACAACTTATAAAGTGACCCCCCCCCAATAAGTCTAGTAGTACAATATTATTTGCTATATTCTCTATGCTGTACTTTACATCTCTGTGACTAGTCTAACTTCTTCCTTTTTTTTAAGAAAGTGCAAGGGAGGAGGGGAGAGATAGAGAGAAACATCGATATGAGACACACTGATTGGTTGCCTCCCACACGCACCTGGATAGGGGTCAGGGATCAAGCCTGCAAACCCAGGTACCTGCCCTTGATCTAGAATCTACCCCGAGATCCTCCCATGCACAGGCTGACACTCTAACCACTGAGCAATGCCAACAATCCCTTCACTTGCCCTCCCATCCGCCAACCTTCCTCCCATCTGGCAATCATCAGTTTGGCCTACACCTATTTTTAACAAGTTGTTCTCCTTGATATTAAACTAAAACATTAAAAACAATTGCTTCTATTCCTAAAAACAGTCCCTAAAGCTTAAGTACTATAAAAAAGTCATTAGCAAAAAAATCAAAATGACCCACTAGCTTTACTTTTTCTCTTGACAATTAAACAACTCAAAACTAGCCCTGATCAGGTAGCTCAGGTGGTTGAAGCATCATCCTGATCCCCAGCTAGGACACATGCAGGAGGCACACAATGAATGCATGAATGGGTGCAGCAACAAAATCTCTCTCTCTCTCTCTCTCTCTCTCTCTCTCTCTCTCTCCCCTCCCCCGCCCATCTCTCTCCATCTAAAATTAGTAAATAAAAATTTTTATAAAGTCAAACTTATTTAAAAACCCACAAAACTTTAAAATGATAAAGAGGAAATGATAGTTCAGATCATGCCAAAGACCACATTAAAAGAAAAACCATGTGCTAGCTATTTTATTTCCTTATTATATGAAATTTCAATTTTCTGCCCTCAGATTGTGTTGAATCTATTTGTAATGATACCAAACACTGATTTAAAATTCATGGTAATTTTCATTAATATTATTTATTTTCATTTTCAAACAGCACAGAGAACCAGAAATATCACATTTTACTTATGGGACAATGGGGCGGGGGGCGGATTTGGGGATGAGGCCAATAATTCTTTAGCCACTCAAAATATCAACAATTCACTAAACTGACACTTTACATCACTAAAGACATTTTCAAAGTCTCCCCAAATGGCAGCGGTCTGCTGTGAGGGAGGCCAGGCAGCTGTGAGCATGCTGTGCAGCACTACAGTGACATATCCGCTTCTCCCGCAGATACCGAGCTGCTCAGCCAAGGGAGCCACGTTCCAAGTAATGCCAGCGATGGCCTCGGAAGGAATACCACCCTTAACAACGAGTTCGACACCATCATCATGCCTGTGCTTTACCTCGTTGTATTCGTGGCAAGCCTCTTGCTGAATGGTCTAGCAGTGTGGATCTTCTTCCACATTAGGAATAAAACCAGCTTCATATTTTATCTCAAAAACATAGTAGTTGCTGACCTCATAATGACGCTGACATTTCCATTTCGAATAGTCCATGATATAGGATTGGGACCATGGTACTTCAAGGCCATCCTCTGCAGATACACCTCAGTTTTATATTATGCAAACATGTATACTTCCATCGTGTTTCTTGGGCTGATCAGCATTGATCGCTATCTGAAGGTGGTAAAGCCATTCGGGGACTCTCGCATGTACAGCATAACCTTTACGAAGGTTTTATCCATTTGTGTTTGGGTGATCATGGCTATTTTGGCCTTGCCAAACATCATCCTAACAGATGTTCAACCAACTAAAGAAAATATTCATGAATGCATGAAACTTAAGAGTCCCTTGGGAGTCCGATGGCATAATGTAGTCATTTACCTCAAAAGCTGCTTGTTTGTGGCTGTGCTGGTGATCCTGATTGGGTGTTACATAGCCATATCCCGGTACATCCACAAGTCCAGCAGGCAGTTCATCAGCCAGTCAAGCCGGAAGCGGAAACATAACCAGAGCATTAGGGTGGTGGTGGCTGTGTTTTTCACCTGTTTTCTACCATATCACTTGTGCAGAATTCCTTTTACTTTTAGTGACTTAGACAGACATTTAGATGAATATGCACACAAAATCCTGTATTACTGCAGAGAACTGACACTTTTCTTGTCTGCGTGCAATGTGTGCCTGGACCCAATAATTTACTTTTTCATGTGTAGGTCATTTTCAAGAAGGTTATTCAAGAAATCAAATATCAGAACCAGGAGCGAAAGCATCAGGTCACTGCAAAGTGTTAGAAGATCAGAAGTCCGCATATATTATGACTATACTGATGTGTAGGAGTTAAAGGCTAGGAGACCTCCCCTTGTATGTTGAAGTCGATATGTACAAATTGCAAATAAATGTTTCTTTTGATTAACCTTGCTTCAGACCATCAAAATATGGATAAACAGAAAACTAAAATGGTATGAAATCTGGGTATAATTTGAAACTACAAAAAACATTAAGGCAGACCAAAAGGTGAGGTAATCAAGAGGTAGTGCAAGGCTGAGAGGCAGGGTTCATGACAGAGCTGAAGGGGCAGAGGCACAGAGAGCTGCAGCAATGTGAGGGCACAGCGGACATCTCCTGGGACACCCTGCTGCTCTGCAGTCACTTTGGGGCAAACAGAAAGTACGGAAGATAACTCCACCTAGCGCTGAAGTTTGATTCGGGAAAGAAAATGCTGTTTTCAATACAATTCATTTATATAACAGTAAATATTGATTCCTTCTATGAATAAGTAGGACCTTTGGCCATCACCCTTTTGCTGTGTTTATCAATGTCATATGCATGTTTTTAAAACTTGTGTAGTGTGGGGGGGGTAGTTGGGAGAAGGTTTGATGACATTTTTTAAGTAATGTATTTGAAAGATTGAATTCAATTAACTGATTTTAAAATTAGGTTATTTTATAGAAAGAAAAGTGTGGCTGAATATTAGGGTGAAACACTGAACTTTGTTATTATTACGTACCTGTTCTGCATTTAAATACTTGTGCTGAGGGTAGAGAAGAGAATATGGAAGCTTGGCTGATAATTGAGTATATGTAGTTTATCAAAAGCCAATTTTTAGAAAATTATTAGTGAAATACTCTTCTTTTTAAGCTTTAATAATGATATCATTCATTTAAAAAGATAACCTTAGGTTGAAAAATAGAGTTCAATAAATCAAGTGCAAAAAGTACAAACAACCCTCTAAATCTTACAATATTTTCCCCTTAAGAAAAATCCTTGAGCCTTCACTCCAAAGCCTCCAGCTGCTAGAGTACTGCTCAAGTGCCTGATTTGTTGCTAAAGCTGATGAGGAGCTGGGGAAGCATGAAGGGAGGCGGGGTAGTGACGGCACATTTGCTGACAAAAGAGGACATTATAGTGAACAGAGATAAAACACACACCCGTAAATGAAAGAACAATACTTTATTTAAACTCTTTTAAACTATCTGCAAAATTATAAAAAAAAAAACTAAGGTGCGCAAAAGAGGGAACAAGAATAACTTGGCTGAACAATGATAACCCTCAGAAGGTACAAGAACAGAATTCGGGGACTGCTAATTGTCCAGAAGGTGAGTCAGGTTTGGCAAAGGGATTGGTAGTGAAGGAGTTAAAAGAATTATCTGAGAATCTCTATCCAAGTATCCATCTCTCCATCAAGATTCTAATTCCATGAATTCCAGGGACACTTCAATATGCGAATATATTCACCTCACTTGGTTATTTGAATAGCCACTTCCCTCCCCCAACTGTGTGCCACTAGCTAGGTTAAGACTGCCATGCTTTACACCAGCTAATGTGAAAAAAAGTTTGAAAAGCTAATTATTTTCTCTGCTTTCCCCATATTACCGAGGATGAATGGCAGGTAACCTATATAAAGTGAAGGGAGCAGTATTGAGGCTGGAAAAATACCCTCAGCATAACATCCTATCCCTCCATTCCCTGTTTCTTTCCACTACATCACAGGTCCCAAATACCTCAAAAATGATATTACCCTCTTCACTATGTATGTATGTGTGTATATATGACATATAAATGCATGATCACTTAGAACCCCTTAATTAAGAATCTACCCTCTTTAATAGCATCAAATGGCTCCATTTAGCACTCTGGAATTTACCAAACACATCTCTACCCCAGACCTCAACTCTGAGGTCTTTAAAACATTCCAATTGTATTTTAATGATTCTATAATTGGAACACTGTATAGTGAGCACATTTAATGTTATACTGATTTTATTCTCTGAAACCAGAGGCCCGGTGCACAAAATTCTTCCCCAGGAGGGGGGCGGGGTGGTGTCCCTCAGCCTGGCCTGCGTCCTTTGGCAATCTGGGACCCTTCAGGGGATGCCAGGCCTTAACCAGTAGTCGGACATCCCTCTCACAATCCAGGACCCTGCATGCACCAGGGACCATACTTTTTTTTTCATACAGGTGAAAGGCATCTTGCTGTTGTATGGGGAGCCACGTTTTTTTGCCCTGATTATAAAAAGTAGTACATAACATGATCCTTCTGAGGGAGTAATACCATTTTCCCCATCTTATGGGTGGAAAAACTGAAGCAGAGAGAAGTTAATTGGCTTTGTCACACAGTTATAAAGTGTCAGAATCTGCAAACCAGAGTCCAAGCATGTCATCGCTGCATCATCCTGTTTTTTTCAGTGTTAGAGTAGCTTTGCCAGGTTTTAATTTTTAAATCTAAGAGACTGTTCCCAATATATAGGGTAGGGTCCCTAGGCCTGGCTGGAGATCAGGCCCATCTGTGGGGCGACCAGAAGGCCCCACTGGCACCTGCCTTGGCTGGTGGCCTGGCGCCGCTCCACCCACCCTCCCACCCCCATCGCTGCTGTGGCCAGCCCTGTCCTCCTCCCCGCATCACTGCCACCAGTCGCCTCCCTCTTCAGGGGGAGCGTCTGCCCCCTGGTGGTCTGTGTGCGTCATAGCAACTGGTTGTTCCGCTGGTCCTTCTGCTGTTTGGTCGATTTGCATATTAAAGTTTTATTATATAGGATTACATCATTGTATTAATGGGACATCTTATAATACTATCTCCATTCAAAATAAATTGTGTTACAAAAACCATCAAATTCATACTGCTTATGTTTCACATCAAGGCCCATATTCTGGTCACAAAAGTTATTTATCCTGGTCAACCAAGAATAAATTATTTACATGAGTAAAACATTATCAATAGAAATATTAAATATTTGCTCATGTTAGAAGCTAGTACAAAATACATTAGTACTGAAAATTTTTAAATCAATTGCTAATTTGGAAATAACCTGAAATCTAACATTTCTTACATGGAGCTTTTGAAAAATATTCAGTATTGCAGGATCCTCTCAGAAAGTAATAAATAACATAGTTGTTCTTCCTATATGCCCTTGAGAAACATATTCAGTCAACTTCAAAAAAGAAAATGTTTCTATTCTTTCTAAAACTTACATTCAATGAAACTGATATGTAGAAAATATTTTGGTGTATGTCTTACTCTCTGTATTCATTATCCTATTCACACCATTCTATTCTCATTTCCAAACAGTACACCAGTAGTTTTCCTCAACCACAGCTTTAAGGGAATGCTAACTAGGAAAATTCATAAACTTAGATTAAACAGCTAAAGCAAAATTGTGTGTGTGCAGGTGCACACATGTGTGCACAAGAGTCTACAGCCTAAACATAAAGAAATTTTATGATAGCCATGGGGAAATGTGATATACCAGGAAAAAATAAAGAAATGTGATATGTTAGGAAAAAAAATTAAGAAAACAAAGACAAAATAAACTTTGGGGTCCCTTAAATTTTATAAATATTTTCCCCAGAATAAATACAAGAAGATAGTTAATAAATACTTATTAGGCATTTACCATGTAAAAAAAATACATTGTGTTCAACATGATACTTAAAATAATCTTTGATATCCCTAAGTGAATTCTAAAAGTAAATATTTCTTAAGATCAAACATTTTCACATTTCAACGGAATGCAAGCATCTCATAGATGCAGACTTATTTAACACTAGAGGCCCGGTGCACAAAAATTTGTGCACTCGGGGGTGTCCCTTAGCCCGGCCTGTGACCTCTTGCAGTCTGGGACCCCTTGGGGGAAGTCCACCTGCTGGCTTAGGCCCGCTCCCCGGGGGATCGGGCCTTAGCTGGCAGTCAGACATCCCAGGAGCCCTTGGGGGATGTCCACTTGCCAGCGGGGACCAGGTTTAAGCTGCAGTAGGACATCCTTAGCACTGCTGAGGAGGCGGGAGAGGCTCCCACCATCATTTCTGTGCTGGCAGCCGTCAGCGTGGCTTGTGACTGAGCAGAGCTCCCCCTGTGGGAGTGCACTGAACACCAGGGGGCAGCTCCTGCATTGAGTGTCTGCCCCCTGGTGGTCAGTGTGTATCATAGTGACCAGTCATTCCCAGTCGTTCTGCTGTTAGGGTCAATTTGCATATTACCCTTTTATTATATGCCTGGTGCATGGGTGGGGGCTGGCTGGTTTGCCCTGAAGGGTGTCCCAGATCAGGGTGGGGGTCCCGCTGGGGTGCC
>NW_005356635.1:3540440-3560861 GCF_000412655.1 Myotis brandtii
CAGCCCCCAGCCACCCAAGCTCCCAGTGGAGGCTGGCTGGAAGCAGGTATCTGGGATTTATTTATCTTCTATAATTGAAACTTTGTTGCCTTTAGCGGAGGCCACAGCCGGCCAGGGCAGGCAGAAAGCTTGGCTTCCTCCATCACCGGGGCAACCAAGCCTCCTGCTTGCACCAGCTCCGTGGCTGCTGGCCGCCATCTTGGTTGGTTTATTTGCATATAATCGCTCTGATAGGCTGATTGGTGTGGCTTGGGGGGCATAGTGAAGGTATGGTAAATTTGCATGTTTCTCTTTTATTAGATTAGATACCTCCCTAGTCCTCTACCGCCATCTAGTGGTAAAATTCATGAAAGAGCAGAAGAAAAAGACTCCAAGCCCTTCCCCTTATCTTTCTTCAGCCATTTTTAGTGCTAATGTGTATACACACACACACACACACACACACGCAAACAGTCCTGGAGCTGCTTAGAAAAACATAAGATGCAAATGTTTGAAAAGAATAATTAAGACCTACAGAAAGTTATCTTACAAATATAAAGAAAAACACAACAAAAGCTAAAAAAACTTCCATACACATGAATTTAATGGGAGAAAATGCTACAAATATTGACTGCTCTTTCCTAATTTATATACATGAAAATATAAATTAAATATAATTTATCTATGGATTGAAAAGTATACAAAACCATTTATTAGTGTTGAAGAGGAGGAAATAAGACTGTATTGAAAGTTTTATTTATCAAGCAACTCATGGGATTCAAATGCCAACTTTTGTTTTGGATATTTTTAAGGTCTATATAAACCACAATAATGAGGTAAGAAATCATTTAAATGATAAAAATTGTGTATTGTGGCTTTTAGACCACATATCCTTTTTTGTCATTTGGAAACCGCGGATATGGAAATTCCTTCATAGGCAAACATTCTTTAATAAAAGTAAAGTGGCCAATTCCTCTTCGAATAATGCCAGAGAATATCCACTGGTTGCAGTCTGAGCAGCCTCCAAAGCCTCAACTCTCAGAAATGAGCCACGTGCTGATTAAATCAGCATAGCTTAGGAATAGGGTTTAGGTCACCAGATTTTTCAGAGCCTCCAAGTCTAAGTCTGGATTTAAATATTAGAAACAAAACTTCCCAGCTCTGACACATTCACATATACAAATACACAGACCAGCCCTAGCTGGTTTGGCTCAGTGGATAGAGCGTCAGCCAGCGGACTGAAGGGTCCCAGGTTTGAATCTGGTCAAGGGCACATGCTCGGGTTGCGGGCTCAATCCCCAGTAAGGGGAGGGGGGGCATGCCAGAGGCAACCAATCAATGATTGTCTCTCATAATTGATGTTTCTATATCTTTCTCTCTCTCCCTTCCTCTCTGAAATCAATAAAAATATATTTTAAAAAACAAAACAAAACAAAACATGCAGACCAGCACAGAGAATGTACAACCAGGGCTGGCGGATTCAGTACAAGTGTAACTCAGCCCTTAACCTAGTAACTATTTTAAATAGTCTTAAAAATCACTTCCTGTGCTTAATATTATTACTACTAGCCTAAACCAAATATCTTCAATAATATTGAAGTCATCTATCAATTACCAATTAATATCTATATGTATTTTTCAAAAAACCTGAGCTATATCATGTGTCTTCAAATTTTTGTTATTTTGTGCAGCTAGAGAAATACCACACAATGAAAGAATAGATAAATGTATAAGGAGATGGATATCAGGCAGAACATTTATTTTTTTTAGAAGTGTTAAATACTCTTTATTTGATATTATACAGAAACCACACTAAAATGCCTTTCATTCAGTAAAAGGCAACAGTTTAGATACAGGGAATTTTATTAAATTGGCATAGTTGGGACTAAAGAGATAAAATGGTCACTGCCAGCTTATCTGCAGCCCTTCCTTTTAACAGGCTAATGAACACAACCTGAAACACAAGCAAGTCTTGCAGGTCTAAGAGACAGTGAAGGGGTTTCCTCAGAATTTAAACATATTAACACAACCAGTCATCTAAATCTAAACGTAAGCCAATCTCCTACAGGTTTTGAGATGGCACTGGCCACCTCTGTGAAAAGTTGAACACTAGGAATCAAGTCCCACCATATTGTTAGAAGGGAGGACAGTGACAGCGCTTGCTGAACCAAAATTATCATCAAAGCTCAGAAAGCTGACCATATTCATTAAACCTCAAGCCAATCTTATTTAAATCAGGACTGCCCGAAAGAAATGCTCTATTAGCCATTCATGATCTGAATTCTGGTGTATGAGATCGATTTAAATATGGTACTCATAAAAAAAGTCATGAGACGTTTGTCATCAATAAGGCAGTGGCCAACTATTACTCATTAGTAGCTTTTTTGAGATAAGCTATCGAGTCTGCCCTTTCTGCACTCTTCTTAATGCCAGCAAAGATCATTTTTGTTCCAGGGATGTACTTCTTGGGATTCTCCAAATACTCCATCAGTGTAGCCTCACCCCAGGTGATACCTTTGTTCTTGTTGGCATCCGTGTAAGAAAATCCAGGGGCCTGACCTGTCTTTCACTCAGAGAGACCATGGAGGTTTGGCCCAGTCTTGTGCTTGTCTCCCTTTTCCACAGTATGACACTGGGCACACTTCTGAACAAAAATCTTCTTGCCCTTCTCAACATCACTCATTTTTAAATCGCTCGTTAGTAGCGCACGATACGGAGATCCCCACTCGCAAGCCGGACGTCCCGCTCTCTCAGGCAGAACATTTATGTACTATTTAAGCTTGGAGTCATCTGGGTCAGTGCTTCACAACACCATCAAGCCCAAAGCATCTTTTCTGAGCTGCATCAACATACTTTTAGTATGCTGATATAAAGCCACAGATAAAATCTACCTACACATACAGGCACAAGTGTGCACGTACACACGCACTCAGACCTCAGCTTGCACAGTAGCGTGTACTATAAAAATAACTGCAAAGCAGAAACTGTGCAAAGCAATCTTAATAATCAATTGTTCCATAACTTTAAAATTTTTGTCAAAATGTTAAAAATTTTCTTACTGCCTGTTATAAATGAAAAATAGCAAATTTATAGCATTGGAAACATTGAGAAGTGTTTTAATCCTTTGTAAAAAAGAAAACTTATTAAGAGCAGTGTGAACAGTGCTTGTCTTGCTGGTATTTAACTCTGGATACAGAGTGGGCATCTTTTCCTTTGCCTTGTAGAACTGTCGCACTCCTCTCTAACTCTGAAACAGCTTCCAACATTTTATCCTTTATCTCAGAAAATTCCTTTAATATGAAGTTCTTGCCAGCATCACTTTCTCTACACTCCCGGTGAGCTATTTCTTCTATAGATCTCTTTACCAGTGGTTTGAATTCTAGTTCCAGGGTTATCACTTTTCAGAAAGACAGGTGTGCAGGGACCAATCACCAACCAGCAGTGAAGGAAGTGACCTGACTGGTCACTGACTATGAGGCACATGTGTCATTTACACGGTGAACTTTGAACTAGAGAGCTAGCAGTGAAGTTTGTACTTGATGGAATTAATCAGATAATGCACTGTGGTAATTGACATTTGAGCCATGTTGCTGGGAGACTGGTATTATTTAACCAAATCATGGTAACTTAAATACATATATATCTGAACTATAAAATCAAGGCCTGCCTGCCTAGATATGTATGCATCTGAGCATAAAGATAATCATAACATAAGAAGAAATAGAAGGGAGAAATGGATAATAAAATAATATGTAATTTGATATCAGATCCATAAGAAAATAGTACTTGCTGATTAACGGCACTCAGATGCTTGCATTCTATTATTTAATTATGTGAATGCCACTTATATCATTACCATTGGCAATATGGCTCTCAAAAAATGAGAAACAGTTCTTGAGAAACATTGGTCAATGTATATTTGACCAGGCAAAAATATATATCTTTTGCACAGAAAAACAGAATTAAATGATGGGCTTAGATATTCATAATCAGGTTTTTCACCCATGGGAACATTTAATGGGCTACTTCTCTGAGAAGCACAGGACAAGTCTTCCCTGTGCAAGACTGCCTCAGACTTTCCCAAACATCTGGCATCCACCACATAGCGGGAGGAAACAATACTCCAGGTATGACAACAGCCCCTGGGGTTAGCACACTGAGAACTCGGATGCTGGTTCCTGAACCATCCGTAGTCAGAGAAAAGGACACACCCAAGGTTTCAAGCACTACAGAAACCCAAGCCTCTACATACAATAAGCCCTAAATAAATTTGCAGAGGGATACGATATTAATAAAAAATTAATAAAGCAAAAAATTTTATTTCCACATCTCCATAATCACAAAAGATTATTAAAAGAGTAAGTGATTTCTATAAAGTCTATATCCAAGCTTCATTAGATACCTGCTTTGAAGTTTAATATGTTCTCTGCAAATGCCATTTGAGAGACTGCCATACGTGCCCCACACATACCCCTAAAATTATGAGGTAAAAACAGGCAAGACAATAATGATGATCAAATCTTATGTAGTGCCTACCAGTCACTATCCTAAACATTTTAGCCCCCACAACAATCCTACGAAGTAGGTATCCTATTATTATTCCCATTTTACAGATGAGAAATCTGAAGAACACTAGCCAAGGAAGTGAAGTGATGGTGGCAGGTTAGGAAGCCCAGGGGTCCATGCTGTTGTACCT
Source organism: Myotis brandtii (assembly GCF_000412655.1). Taxonomy (NCBI): domain Eukaryota; kingdom Metazoa; phylum Chordata; class Mammalia; order Chiroptera; family Vespertilionidae; genus Myotis; species Myotis brandtii. Next base: position 3,545,116 of record NW_005356635.1, read on the forward strand.
GAATTGCATCACTCTCTTCCCCACCCTATCCAAGGGGGCTCCTTACCCTGGAACTTAGTTAACAGCATCACCACCACCCAGGCACCTGAACTGGAAACCCAAGTCATTCTATGCACTCTCTTTCCCTCACCCACATTCACCAAACCCTGCCAATTTACCCTCAGAAATGGTGGACAAGCCAGGCCTCTGCCCCGCCTGGCCCTGCATCAGGCTGAGCTCAGATCCAGGGCTGGGCTGCGAGGTCTCATGGATGTGCAAGGATTTGAGAGTAGGGCAGAACGGACCCCCCTCTCGGTGTGTGCCAGGCTGAGAGAAGAAAATACACCAACTGCCATGATTTCAAACTGACAAAACTACTGCTTGAGGCCTTGACTTTTCTGCTCTTTCCCAGGCCCTCGCACACTCTTTTCTAGTACACTTAACACGGACTGGTTGTTCTCTAATGTTTACCGGGCACTCCCCATGCACCGAACACCGTGATCAGCACCCGACCTGGATCTGGACAAACCCCTGGGGAAACACCAGCCTCACGACAGAGGTGAAGAGTCGCATCCCTTTCCCAAGGCCACGCAGTTCAGAAAGAATGTTGCTGGGATCTGGACTCGGGCCATGTGGCTCCAGAGTTCAGATTATTTTCTTTCTAGTCTTGATTTTATTATTTCCATCTTTTAAATCTGTACTGTTGAAAGTATTATATATGGCTCCCTTTAACCCCATTGACCCCTTTTAGCCTGATCCTGCCCCACCAGAGCTCAGATTTTAACCACAGCTACATATTGAAAGGCAATGCATCCCTGAAGGTATCACTGATACTACCAAAAGACTTGCTAATTATTTATGTTACCAAATGCTATTAACACAAATAAGCCACAACAACACTACAGCTAAGGCTGGGCTTGAGGTAGAGAAGTCCTTAACCCAGTGGTTCTCAATCTTGGCTGCACATTAGAATCACCTGGGAATCTTTTTAAAATCCTGATTTCTGGGCCCCATCCTCCGGAAATTCTGTTTCTTTGTTATGGGGTGGGGGGCCCCATCCCATAACAAAGAAACAGAATTTCCGGAGGATGAGGCCCAGAAATCAGGATTTTAAAAAGATTCCCAGGTGATTCTAATGTGCAGCCAAGGTTGAGAACCACTGCCTTAACCAAAGGCTCAATAACTTCTTCATAAACATGGAAGATAATACAGTTAGGAGGACATTAAGTTAGGCCAATCAATCAAGCATATTTCATCGTTTCATTCCATAATTCATGATCAAAACCTGGATACATGTGAGAAAGAAAGTGCCCCTAAGCTGGCACCACCAGTAAACTGGGACAGTGTGGGCAAACCAGGACAACAGGGGGTTAGTTAAATGTCACCTCTAGGAAGTCAGAGATGCTCCTGAAAAGCTGATGAAGCCCCACCCTATGTGAGAATATGAGTTCCAATTTAGCCTTCCTGTCATGATTAAGTCACACGTAACCACGTGGCCTCATTCAGCACAGCTGTTCCCCGAATGGCCCCTTCAAGGACTAAAAACAGGAACCGGCCTTGTTGGTCCTTTGTTCTGATTATGCCAATTGGTCATCTTAAAACAACATAAAAATAACTCTGAACTCATGTTATTAACAAAAGATACATGAACAGCCACTATTCTAGACTCCAGGTATAAAAATTATGACTTAAAAATTAACCATAAAAAAATACACAAGTTCTCTACAGTATTAATTGCTTAAAATCACAAAGAATTTATTTGGCTGCCAGGAAAATTCAGTTGCCAAGCATAATCAGACAACCCTCACATATTCCGGAAGTACAGCCAAGTGTGCTTAGCTAATATCAGTTCGCTGGACAAAGACTGATTCTACATACTTTCAGGTGTGGCTTGCTCTTTGGGTTTTTAAAAAAAAGAACAACTGCATGAGGTCACCGCAGCACTTCCTCTGACTCCCTGTGAAGCTCCCTGAAGTCTCTACTCCACAAAACCGTCCTCCCACACAGCCCTGCAGCATGAACAAGCAGCATCTGTTTAGCAGAACAACTCTGAGAAAGTTTATCTAATGAGAATGAAGTAACTCTCTACATTTTTAAGTCTCATTCCAACTCAAGTTTCAGTGATTTCTCAAGGCTCATTTTTCTAACTTGTTCTAAAGATTTACTAAAAAGCTGGGCAGTTAAAGCACTAAGTAAGAAAACTGTCTTATAAAGCAGTGTGTTGTCCTCTAAGTCACCTGTCCTAAATTGAATCATTATGCAAGTCAGGGGTTCAGAAACGTATAAAAGGAGCTCAGAAGTGGGCAGATACCATCAATTAGACAATTTAGTGCCCCTGGGATAACACTACTGTATTTAAAAATATTCAGTCCTCATTCTCAGATTAATTCCATCATTTCACATATCTGTAACTACAGGAGCACACAGTTGGGGGATACTGTCTGCCTCTTCCATATATTGGTAACATATTCACTAAACAAACATTTCTGAGTGCCTGCTACGGTAGTGGGCACTGGGAACACCTCAGTAAGCCATCAAGCACAGCCACTGCCCATTCTAGGTGGGCACAATGTAAACACAGTCTATGTGGGAAGAATACTAATACCACCCAACGATTCAGGGACACTTCCGTAGAAGCGACTGTTGGGTGAAGCGAGTCTTGAGAACAGATAGAAGCAGAATGAAGATAACGAGAAATGATGTATTTCACCTTTCCTGCTTCCTCAGCATCTTTCCAAAAATCCACACAGAGAAGAGAAAATACGTGCACTGAAGTTTTTTGAAGTTTCTGCGTTTATAACGAAGTTCTCAGTTTCGAATCCCTGCCAATAACTTCAACTGAAATTCATTCCTTTTGATTCTTAAGGTTAAACCAAATTTTATAGTAGCAACACAGAAATCTGCTGGGACACTTCAACTAATTGGGTTAGGTATTCAACACATGACTCAACGTTAGTGCCTATGCCAAAGTGAGGTTCTGTAAGCTGTGTACAAAATACTGAAATATTGCGCAGATCAATTCATTTTATAAACTGTTACTCTGTCAATCCACCAGAAGGTGGAGCTAATGCACCAGACATTTGTATCCCCATTCTAATTCTCAGGGAAAGACAAGGCCACATTGCCTATGAATTCCTGTGCCTGTCACTCATCTCAAGAACTCAAAAAGCAAACAAAAAGGCATTTTTTTCAACATAGTGACTAATTATGTTTTAATGACATAATTCCTGCCACCACCTCCACTACCAAATCAGTCCACAAAGGCACATCTGCATTCAATGTGTTCCTGCCAGAATACACCTTATAAAGCACACTTGCAATTATTTTACTACAAGCTAAAACCACACACTGAATTAAGAGCTCTCCCTCATGGTACCTGGGATCTCCACATTCAACCGACCACCCATCTCTGCTGACTTTCCTCCCATCATGCCTTTGTTCACACCATTCTTTTAATCCCAGATTGACTTTCAACCCATTCTAGAAATAAAAGAGCCACACAGTGAGAACCACTTCAGATACCAGCACCTTCACAGATCCTGTTAGAGGGCAACTGGCCAACTCACTTCCTTTAAGTATCTCGGTACTTTCATAAAATGTTTATATTGGGCCTTATGTTAAAATCCTCTGTGTTTTTTTTTTATTCCAATATGTTTCCCAATGTCCAGTGGTCCTGCCTGCAGCTATGCACACACACACACACACACACACACACACATAACTTGCCGGCAAAACTTTTTTTAAAACGTTCTTTTTTTTCATGGCATGACCCAGTAAATAGATCCTATGGTTAAAATAAACTCTTTGAAATACAATATACAGATGATGTATTATAGAATTGTACACCTGAAACCTATATAATTGTCACCCCAATAAATTCAGTAAGAAAAAGAAAATGTTCAAACCTATCAAAATGCCCCATCAATAGGGGCTGATTAAATAACCACAAAGTCATGAAAAACTAACTAACAAGGTACAGGGCTAACATGGATAAGTCTGAGACAGCAAGTGGGGGCAAAGCAAAGTGCGCTTGTGTGTCTTACTGTCCAATAAAACAAAGGAGGAAATCTGTAACAAGGCAATGACAATACGGTTGGTTTGGTACTCACTTAAAAATGATTGGGGGTAAGGAACAAAACGAACCATTCACAGAACACCAGGAGGGAAGAGAGCCGCTGTAAGGGCAGTTGATGACAGGCTGGACGGAAACAGATTGGAAACAACAGCAGACATATTTGGGGATTACGTGTGCTAAACTCACTCTATTTGTAGTCCAAATACACAAGGGATGTTTATATATAACCAGCTTTATTCCTGACAAGGAGGCGTCTGGCCTGCAAGCAGTTCTGGAGAAAGGAAATGCGTGTCTGTGAGCACGTGTGGTGGGCTGGGTGGCAGTCACATCAGGGGTAGTGGACAGTTTTCAGGAAGATGAATCGTGTTGACATGCCACAGTGCTTTAGTCCAAGGGTTCCACAAAACAATACAGGATGCAGTAGAGGAAGCATAGAACTACTTAGCATAAATCAAAACATCACAGAAAAAAGAAAACACTGATTATTTCAGCTCTTTCCTTTTTGTTACTTTAGAATTACTGTCATTACTTTATTATTTATTGTTCAATAAAGCTGAGTTGTGTTGTTAAAGGAAGCATCTAATTTTAAAAATACATGAAAATACCAATAAACAGTGCAAAATATTTTTACAAACATTAATAAGATACTTATTTCTAATTCAAATAGAGAAAAAATGTGTACAAGCTAATTTCGTATTTTAGCATATCTACAAAATGCCCAGCATAAACCCTGAGGAAGTATGAAAGGGTGGCAGGCAGATTTTAAATCCTGCACTGAAATATGTGAGTCATTCACAAATAAGTCTACCCATGTCCCACAGAGTGGGACAGCAGGGACCAGTTCTCAAAATCCAGGTGACAAAGTGAGGTCCATAAAAAAAGGAAGATTCCGCCCCTGAGACTTTCCTGCTAAGAGGGATTAACAGCAGACATTGTGAAAACCGATTTATATCATTCACTGACATCAAGTGGGGACAAAAACCATAAAAGAAGATAGTCAGAAATGTAAATCTAAATGCCTCAGAGGAAATCAGGCATCATTGTTTTTGTTGCATATTCTTCCTTTGATATTCTTCCTTCCTCCTTGGGTCTCATCTAATCTGTAGCTGCTCTAGCCTTACTCTCTCTAGGTCTCTCTATGAACCTCGGTTCTCATTCGTACTACCCTGCTAATACTCTAATCATCAAAGTTTCTGTCTTACAGCACAGGGTCCATGGCTATCTGAAGCTATGGCAGTAGCAGTGAGGTGAATAAAACAAGCTGGGTAGTAGGGCATTTACGTAGAAGATAAAAGTTCCTCCACGTGTTTGTTATAAGATCAAAGGTTCCAAAACAGGAAGGCAGGGTGTTCACACCTGGCCACATTTCTGAATTATCTAGACACTTTTGAAAACATAGATTCCTGAGCCAAAAACACAAGGACTGGTTCAGTTCATTTGAAGTAGGGTGTTTGTGCATTTTTAAAGCTTCCCAGGTGATGCTGATGGCCAGTGAGGCACATAAACAATGACCTAAAAGAGTCAGAGAACTGCTCCAGAGTCCTCAGGGGAGCACAAGGCAAGGGGACCATCCAGAGGCCCCAGGGCAAGATGCAGGACTCCATCAGGTTTTGTTTTGGCCTACAAACCTTTGGGAGTTCATGAATTTGAAAAGTCTCTGATTTAGAGACCCACATGCAAAATCAGAGCACTTCCCCAGGAGCTGTTCGGCCAAGGTCTGAATCCCAGCTCCAGGGGCTGGGGGGCCTAACCTCACATCTCTGCACCTCAGTTTCCTCAACTAGTAATAAAAATGTGGGGGAGGAGATAGTAGTGAAACCCACCCAGCTCATGCAGTTGTTGTGCAAACTCGATGAGTTAAAGCATATAAAGTATTTACAACGACCAAACCCATGCAGCATGCAGGTTCTGATTACACTCGGATGTGGTTCGGCCACAGAGGAGGGAACACTGGATGCTGAAAAGCTCTCGCTGAGTGGCAGCCGATACCCGAGTGGGCCATGTGCTCTCTATTTCTCCACAATTCCTCATCCCCTGAAGGCCTTACCCAGGGCCTACTTCACCTGTCTGGACCACCTGCCATCAGGTGACCACCTTTAGGACTATCCTTTTGGCCTGGATTTTGCAACTCCTACTCCAGTGATGGCGAACCTATGACACGCGTGTCAGAGGTGACACGTGAACTCATTATTTTGGTTGATTTTTCTTTGTTAAATGGCATTTAAATATATAAAATAAATATCAAAAATATAAGTCTTTGTTTTACTATGGTTGCAAATATCAAAAAATTTCTATGTGACACGGCACCAGAGTTAAGTTAGGGTTTTTCACAATGCTGACACACCGAGCTCAAAAGGTTCGCCATCACTGTCCTACTCCCAAGTGGAAAACAACAGCTCCAGTGAAGAAATGGTAACTCCTGCCCCATACTCAGTAGCAGGCAGGGAGTGCCCCATGGAGAAGGCAAGAAGCACCAGCGAGCGTGGGGATGACTACTGGGTGTTTCTGAGACCATCAGAATAAATAGCGTCTCCTACTACAAATCATGCAAGCCTTGAGAGCTGCAACTGGCACTGCCAAATCCTCCATTTAATCAGCAATGTTTACATCTGAAGGACTCTGCAGTGTGTCCTGGCAATAACCAGGCCCTGATGCTTGTTCTTCCATCTGTCTGTCTACCTGCCAGATCTCACTGCAGCTGAAACCAGCAAGCCTCAGAATGCACACTAGTGTTCCCAACACCTTTAGTCAAAGCAGCAGTGTGGACCATATGGGCCCTCCAGCAAAGCCAAGTAGGGAACCTCCCTAAATCAGCTATGGGTCCCTCGGGGCCTCTGCTGAGTCTGTTCAATGGATCGACAATGACTATTAGGTTTGTATGTGAGACATAACATAAGAAAATGCACTTCCTAAGGGAAGAGACTGGGTCGGATTTAGTCGCACCTACACCTCCAGGGTCTGGAACACCGCCTACCACAGAAGGTACACACAAGGATCTAGAACACCAGCGGCAATCTCATAAGCAGAGAATAAATACTTTTGATTATTGTAACTGTAATTGTGTATATTATGTTTTTAAATTGAATGGGAACTATACAAGTTCACTGTTAGCCCAGAATTTGGCAAAGGAACAATCTGAGGGAACACACCTGAAGTACAGGAACCTCATGAAGAGCTTCTCAGAGCAGTTTGCTTTCTTTCTTATCTGGTTCTTATCTGGCTCTGAGTCACACACACTGATTTGGCCTTTTAAGCCAAAATTCAATTATTCCATGGAAAAGACAGGGCACGCTCTGCAGGGCATCACAGTTCTATCACAGGACTTGAAAGGAACTAATAATGTGAAGGTGTCCTGCTTCTCACTTCAAAACAATAACATCAGCAGCACAAATTTAGCAAGATTAACACATGATGAGTCTATCTGAAGTCCTACTCATGATCTATTTGTCAGAAATGCTCAAATTAATGTGGAAGAAAAACAACAGCAGCACCTTTTATCTAACAGATGTGGTCACTGGTGTCAAAATGTTTCTTTACCCAAACACTAATTTCACATTTCCAGGTAACCCCGATTACCACCCATTTGTGGATATGCTAGGTTGTATGACTGTTGATGGTTTCCTCTAGGAGGGTGTTTCTGAGAGAACCACACCTCATCTCCCTCAGTTCTCACCATCAGTGCTCCATCTCCTACCGCATGAATTTGGCAATGCAAAGTTTAAAAAGAAAACATATTTAAATGGTTGCCTGGTAGTTTATTTGCCAGATGATGCAAAGAGGTGAAAAAAGTAGTAGAAAATGTCAGGAAGGAACTGGATCACTGAGGGAAGAAACTAGCACAGAGGCTGCCTGACACCACAGGGACCCTAACATCTCTTTTCCTTCTTGTTTCCATGTCCAGCGGAGAGTAAGCTATAATTGGCCAAGTCAGCGGTGACACTCAACCTATTATCTCGTGGTTTCTGACAAGTTCCTGGTTTTCATCTGCTCTTGAAGAAAAACAAGAACTCTGTGTGTAACAGTCTTAATTGGGAGCTCACAGTGAGACATTCTGAAATGAGAGCTGCCCACTTGCAGAGGAAGCTCTAGAGGCAGGTAAGGAAACAGCGTCTCTATGGAGAACCTGAGTGTGTGTGCATGGGCAAGAGTAACTCCGTGGAAACCTGAGTGTGTGTGCGTGGGAAACAGCTCTTCCGAGGAGAACCTGAGTGTGTGTGCATGTTGCATGAGGACGGAATAGGAGATGTCAGAATTGGGCAGCAACAATGCCAAGTAACACTGGACTGTCCCCATTTTCTCGCTTTTTGTTTGAGAACTGTAATTGGTGTTTATTGTAATACATTTGCTCATGTTGATTCTGGGATCCAAATCGGAAATTTTATCAGTGATGATTATTATTTCCAGAAAAATATATCTGTGATGAGGAGATAGCAAAGAACATGCTTAAGGTATTCACCCAGTACAAACATTTCAAATACTTGTAAGTGCATGTCAAAATTGCCTCTAAAAGCGACAGTTAATTATTACAATAATATTCATGAATCCATTTTTGTTTGCAATTGCAAGTGTGCAAAGATACACAGTTAGTAGCTATTTCTACATATACTTATACAGGTAAAAAGCTTTTTATCTTTGTTGTTATTGGGATAAATTAACCCTTTAATTATCTAATAAGATATTTATTTTCCTTTTAAAGGAATGATAAGCTACAAAAACATCTATCCTATGCATAGCAAACATTTGAGTTCATGTTACTTATTGTGGTCTATGACTAGTCAACTCCATTATTTAAAATACTTTAAACATTATAAATTTAAATTGTACACAGGGGAAATGGGACATATCCACACTGTCAGCATATTCAACCAATCTCATGCAATACATTTAGTCCAGAAATATATTTTTAAAAAATATATTTTTATTGATTTCAGAGAGGAAGGGAGAAGGAGAGAGAGAGATGGAAACATCAATGATGAGAGAGAATTATTGATCAGCTGCTGCTTGCACGCCCCCTACTGGGCTTCAAGCCAGCAACCTGGGTCAAACATTGGCATGTACTGGGTAGAGCTGCTATGTCTCCTGAAATTGGTAGAGTGGCCATATGTACAAGGTGTCCTGTAGGGCCCAGAGGCTCAGCCTCCCCAGTCACCTGAGCTGGGCATTCTAGGTGCACCCCTATATGGTCTGTGTGCAGTCTTGATGCAGTTGAGCCATGAGTGCTGTCGGTATCACTGGAAGGAATTGACCTCCAGGCCATTTGGCTGAGGATGAGGTGCAACTACAGTGGAAGAGCTGCTTTGCAGAAGATATCATTATGAAGCAGGACTTGCTTCAGTGGGACTTTGGAGGTCACTGACTCTACCCATTAAGTATGTCACTTGTGGATGTGTAGAGTTGTAACCTGGTATGGTTTGAAGATGTCCACCAGGAAAGAACATTTAGAAGAAAAAATAAAAATTTTTCCCAGGAGATGCAAAGTCAACCACTGCCTGGGACCACCCGACAGGAGCTACTGAATAATCTCCAGATGACTGCTACTTGTATTGGGCTTGGAAGTGCCCAGGTGAGGCCAAGCTGTGAAGCAAGGAAGGTTAGTTAGTGCCAGATCTTGGGCTTCTTATTCATAGGTATGGGGCACACTGACACCAGCTGCTGCTTATTTTAGAGATTTTAGCAAAGTCTGAAGCCTGAACCATGACAGGCCATTCATATGGAAAAGCTACTGCAAAGAGCTTGGGTGTGGATTCAAGTTGGAAGGGGCAGGGTTGCAGGGAATCACCAGGACAGAGTGAACACTGAGAGTCAGGCTGAAGAAAACTCAGATATGGCTGCTAGTCAGCTCTATGACAGAGGAGGTCCCAACTCAGGAACAATGAGCCCTGCAAGCACCCCCATCTGGGAGAAAGCCAACCTCGAGTTCCTGCCCCAATGCCAGACAATCCAGTTCCTCCACATATACCCCTGGAACCCCCAAAGCTGTTGCTCAGCTCTGGTGCTCAGAGGGAGCGAGTTCATATAAGTTCTTTAAGAGGAATTGCCTGGGTCTCCGGCAGCCTCTGTGTCTCTCAGCCACAACCCCCCTGGTTTTTACAGCCCAAAGTTACAGGGACTTCTCTTCTCAGCTCTGGAACCCTGGTCTGGGGGTCTCATGTGGGGCTGGAACCCCTTGCTTCTCAAAGGAGGATTCTACAACCAAGATATCCCTCCTGATTAAAAAAACGCCATACGTGGGTGTCGAACCAGCCCGTTCTATGACTCCGCCACTCCCTACCAGTCACGATGTACTTTCTTCTTTACTTCTGTAGTTGTAGGGCTTCCATTCAGCCAGATTTCAGGTGGTTCTGAGTGACAGTTGTTCTGCATTTTAGTTGTAATTTTGATGCAGTTGTGGGAGGCAGCGAGTACCAGTGTTTACCTATGCCACCATCTTGGTTCTACCCCATTATGATTTTCTTAATAAAATTTCCTCTACTTTAGCTTACTTTGTTTCAAGAATACTGTATATAATCCATACAAAATATGTGTTACTTGACCATTAATATTAATGGCAATGCTTCTAGTCAACAGTAGGCATATAATAGTTAAATTTTGGGGGGTTCAAAAGATATACCTGGATTTTCAACTACACAGGATTTGGTGCCCCTAATCCCTGTGTTGTTCAAGGGTCAACTGTATACACATCGGTGTGGTCACTTGGAAGAAGAATCTGATTTTCAATGTTCCAGGATCACATGCTTATTTTATCATGTCATTGGACTATAGGAATGGTTCACACAGGCAGACTTGAAAAGTGCCAACTTTTCTTTTATTGTGGCAGAGAGATACCTGACTGGAAAGCAGGACTCACCTATTGCTTAGAGCAGGGGTGGGGAATCTCTGCTAAGAGGTTTCTCTGTCTAGGGCAGCAGTTCTCAACCTGTGGGTCGAGACCCCTTTGGGGATCGAACGACCCTTTCACAGGGATCACCTAAGATCATCAGGAAACACATATATAATTACATATTGTTTTTGTTATTAATCACTATGCTTTAATTATGTTCAATTTGTAACAATGAAATTGGGGGTCACCACAACATGAAGAACTGTATTAAAGGGTTGCGGCATTAGGAAGGTTGAGAACCACTGGTCTAGGGCCATTTAGATATTTATGACATAATTCATGGGCCCGACACAATTATCAACTTAAAAATTAGCCTGCTCTCCCATACTGCTGACAGTATTGGAATAAATGCTCATATGATTACAAAAAAAATAGCCTGCTATAATTGGTCAAACATTTAATTAACTCACCCCTAATGTCTTGGCAGGGCCAGACCAAATGATTTTGCAGGTCTTATAAGGCCTGTGGGCCAGACATTTCCCGCCCCCCCTCCCCAACACAACCACCACTGGCTTAGAGGACCTTCCAGTGGTCCAGCCCTGAAGTAAAAGGTTGGTAGGTGAGCTCACAAGGGGCTTTATCTAAGGAACATTTCCATCCTACTACAGAGGATGAATGAAACATCATTCTTATTCTAGAGGTATCTCAGTCATACATTCTTTCAGCAAATGCTGATTGCTCACCACATGGAGGCCATGATTCTAGATGCTAGGGATACTCTGTGTGCCGCAGCACCTAGATTTCATGAAGATTTCATTCTAATACACAAAGACAGAACTTTACACCTTCACTCTTTCTTCTCTAGGAAATGACACTTATAACACAATCTCTGGGCATATTGTAACCTAACAAGTGACATTTCTATTTTCTTTATAGAAATTTGAAAGGGATCCTACTCTCATCAGAAGTCAACCACTATTTACTGATTTGACACAAATTCTTGACCAAACCCTGAGAACTCCGCATGTACTGACAAAAATGGAATATATAAAACAATATTAGAATCAGTTGAGTGTCTTTGGGGTTAGCTGTAGTGTTTAATACTCTCTCTTTCCTGTCCCCTGAAAATTCCTGTCTGCTTCAGCACAAGGATCTCACTGCCTCTTTCCCTATTATAAATATCTCTGCAAGAACCACCTTTATAGAAGTGAAAAAAGGAAGAGAAAGGCTATGGTATGAGATGAAAATAAAACCCAGGACTCCGGTTAAGTATCCCTGCTATCACTAAGTCTATGAAGAGTTTGAATACTGAAGCAGTCAGTCCTCATCACCAGTGCCACCTAGGAAAGTCATTTTTCAGCTCCCTGTCCCACAAAAAACAGACTATACAAATTATTTTCAGAAAAGAATAAGTATCTCCTTAAAATAATTTATTTTAACTTAAAGTTTTTAACTTAATATATAATGTAAACTTTTTGTCTAATCATTGGGTATTATACCAAGACTTTCTGAGTGTTGGTCTGCTGATTAGTTATGTACTAATTTTCCTTCATAAACCATAAATTTACCATATTGCCAGTCATGTCCAGTTTGTTAGTCTAGTCAAAGTGGTATGAGAAATTGTAAATACTTGAGAGGCCACATGAGTAAAAATAACGCAGACCTAGACCTAGACTATTAAATCCTCAAAAGAACCAACTGTGTCCCAGCCTAGTAAGGAAATGGCACAGTGAAGTTTCTCCACAAATGTTTTATGGACGAATAGCAAAACAAAGGATCTTAACACACTAAATATGTCATGGAAAGAGCAACCTGCCTCACTATTTTTATCTAAATCCACTCCTATCCCACCTAACAAAATGTTTAGGCCATGATATCACTAACAATCGAACCTTACTAGTAACGTACAGGGCCAAGTAATATAGCATTGTAACAAAGAACAAAGGGCATGAATTCTTTTTAAAAAAATATTTATTGTTGAAAGTATTACATATGTTCCCTTATTTCCCCCACTAATCCCATCACTTCCTACCCACCAACCCTTCCTTGCCTTCCCTCTGAGACTCCCCATTCTGTTCTATGCTTCTATGTCTCGGATCTATTTTGTTCATAGGTTTGTTTTGATCATTACATTCCACATATGAGTGAGATTATGTGATACTTGTCTTTCTCTGACTGGCTTATTTCACTTAGTAGCATCACACTCTCCAGGTCCGTCCATGCTGTCTCAAAGAGTAAGAGATCATTTTTATTTACTGCGGCACTTATCTACTGATGGGCACTTAGCCATTGTAAATTGTGCTGCTATGAACATAAGGGTGCATACATTCTTTCTGATTGGTGTTTTAGGTTTCTTAGGATATATTCCAGAAGTGGAATCACTGGATCAAATTGCATTTCCAAATTTAATTTTCTGAGGAAACTCCATACTGTTTTCAATAATGGCTACACCAGTCTGCATTCCCACCAGCAGTGTACTAGGGTTCCCTTTTATCCACACCCTCGCCAGCACTTGTCACTTGTTGATTTGTTGATGGGAGCCAGTCTGGCAGGTGTGAGGTGATACCACATTGCTGTTTTAATTTACATCTCTCTGATGATCAGTGAATTTGTGGATTTTTTTATATTTCTCTTGGCCATCTGTATATCCCCTTGGAGAAGTGTCTATTTAGACTTTTGTCCATTTTTAAATTGGATTGTTTGTCTTTTGTTAAGTTGTATGAATTCCCTATATATTTTGGATATTAACACTTTATCAGATGCATCATTGCCAAGTATATCCTCCCATACAGTGGGTTTCCTTTTCATTTTGTTGATGGTTTCTTTTGCTGTACAGAAGCTTTTATTTTGATGTAGTCACATGTGCTTATTTTCTCCTTAGTTTCCTTTGCCCTAGGACAGTGGTTGGCAAACTGCGGCTCGCGAGCCACATGCGGCTCTTTGGCCCCTTGAGTGTGGTTCTTCCACAAAATACCGACTTCTGCGCATGGGCCACAAAGTTTCAATCGCACTGTACATGCACGCCCGCACGTGGTATTTTGTGGAAGAGCCACACTCAAGGGGCCAAAGAGCCACATGTGGCTTGCGAGCCGCAGTTTGCCAACCACTGCCCTAGGAGATGTATTGGTAAACATATTGCTAGGAGAGATGTCAGATATGTTGCTGCCTATGGTTTCTTATAGGATTTTTATGGTTTCTTGACTTACATTTAAGTCTTTTATCCATTTTGAGTTTATTTTTGTATCTGGTGAAAATTAGTGGTCTAGTTTTATTTTTTTGCATGTATCTATCATATTTTCCCAACACTATTTATTGAAGAGACTGCCTTTACTCCATTGTATGTTCTTGCCTCCTTTGTCAAATATTAATTGAGCATAATGGCTTGGGTTAATTTCTGAGGTCTCTGTTCAGTTCCATTGATCTAAATGCCTGTTCTTGTGCCAGTACCAGGCTGTTTTGATTACGGTGGCTTTGTAGTATAACTATATACGTTATTGTGATCCCTCCAACTGTATATTCTTCTTTCTCAAGATTGCTAAGGCTATTTGGGATCTTTTTTGGTTCCATAGAAATTTTTAGAGTGTTTATTCTAGATATGTGAAATATGCTGTTGGTATTTTAATGGGAATTGCATTGAATCTGTAGATTGATTTGGAAAGTGTGGACATTTTAATGATGTTAATTCTAGCAATCCATGAACATGGTATATTCTTACACTTGTTTATATCTTCTCTTTTTTCAACGTCCTGTAGTTTTCCAAGTACAAGTCTTTTACCTCTTTGGTTAAGATTATTCCTAACTATCTTAAATTTTTTTTTTGTTACAATGGTAAATGGGATTGTTTATTTAGTTTCTCTTTCTGAGAATTTATTATTGGTGTGTAAAAAAGCCATCCAGACTCCAGCTTTTGTTTGCTGGGATCTTTTTTGATTACTGCTTCTATTTCATCAGTTGTTATTGGCCTATTCCCCTTTTTTTCTGATTCTTTCTGATTCAGTTTTGGGAGATCGTATTTTTCTAGGAATTTGTCCATTTCATCCAAATTGTTCAGCTTGTTGGCATATAGTTGTTCAAAGTATTTTTTTAAAATTCTTTCTATTTCCATAATGTCAGTGGTTACTTCTCCACCTTCATTTCTGATTTTATTTCGTTGGGTCCTCTCTGTTTCCTGATGACTATAGCTAATGGTTCATCAATCTTGTTTATCCTTTCAAAGACCAGCTCTTGGTGATGTCATTGATTTTTTTGTACTGTATTTTTAGTCTCTATGTGATTTATTTCTGTTCTAACCTTTATTATTTCCTTCCTTCTACTTACTCTGGGCTTTTCTTTTTGTTCTCTTTCTAGTTCTTCAAGTGGTAGGGTTAAATAGTTTATGATTAAATTTTGAAGTAGGCCTGTAGTGCTATGAGCTTCCCTCTAAGGACTGCATTTCCTGTGTCCCATAGGGTTTGGATTGTTGTGTTTTCATTGTCATTTTGGGTTGTTGTGTGTTCACCTTCATTTGTTTCCAGGAAATTTTTTATTTCTTTCTGGATCTCATTGGTAACCCATTCATGATTTAATAACATGCTATTAAGCCTCCATGTGTTTGAATGTTTTGCGGTGTTTTTACTGTACTTAAAATTCCACTGTGATCTGAGAAGATGCTTGATATGATTTGAATCTTCTTGAACTTGTAGATACTTGTTTTGTGTCCTAACATGTGATCTATCATTGTGAATGACCCAATGCAAGTGAAAAAAATGTACATTCTGCAGTTCTGGGGTGAAATGTTCTATAAATGGCAATTAAATCCATCTGATCTAGTGTGTCCTTTACAGTCACTTTTTCCTTGTTAAGTTTTTGTCTGGAAGATCTATCCAGTGAAGT
>NW_005356635.1:3561532-3601348 GCF_000412655.1 Myotis brandtii
AGGGTGGGGGTCCCCACTGGGGTGCCTGGCCAGTCTGGGTGAGGGGCTGAGGGCCGTTTTCAGGCTGGCGGGTGACTGAAACTCCCAGCCTCTCCTTTTTTTCTTTTCTTTTATTCTGGGATTTATTTACCTTCTATAATTGAAACTTTGTTGCTGTCACTGGAGCTGAGAGCCAGGCTCCTGCTCGATCCAGCTCTGTGGCCATGGCCTGCTGAAAGCAGGTATCTGGGGTTTGTTTAGCTTCTATAATTGAAACTTTGTTGCTTTCGGAGCTCAGAGCCGGGCCGTGGCAGGTGGGGAACCTTGGCTTCCTCCATGACTGAAGCAAGCAAGCCTCCTGCTCGCTTCAGCTGCATGGCTGCCGGCCGCCATCTTGGTTGGGTTTATTTGCATATCTCATTGATTAGCCAATGGGAGGCATAGCGAAAGTACGATCAATTACCATGTTTGTCTATTATTAGATAGGATTGTTGTCAATCACTCCCTTAAAGTCCTCTAGAAGTTTTATATATTGAGGTGCTCCTAAATTGAGTGCATATATGTTTACCAGGATTATGTCCTCTTGTTGGATGATTGCTTTAGTATTATGTCATGGTCATTGTTGTCTCTGCTGATAGCCTTCATTTTGAGGTCTGTTTTGTCAGATATGTGTATTGCTACCCCAACTTTTTTTCTTTTCCATGTGCATGGAAATTTTTTTGCCATCCCTTCACTGTCATCCTGTGTGAGTCCTTTGTTCTGAGGTGGATCTCTTGTAGACAGCATATAGTTGGGTCATGTTTTTGTATCCATTCAGCTACACTATGTCTTTTGATTGGAACATTTAATCCATTTACATTTAAGGTTATTATTGATAGGCTAGAGGCCTAGTGCACGAAACCATACACTAGGGGGCAGGGCGGGGGAGGTCCCTCAGCCCAGATTGCAAGAGGGCTCAGGCCAGTCCAAGGGACCCCACTGGTGCACGATTGCGGCTAGAGATGGACGCAGGAGGTTGGCCAGCCAGGGAGGGACTGCGGGAGGGATCCAGGGCGTGTCCAGCCCGTCTTGCTCATTTCCAATCAGCCAGACTCTAGAAGCAAGCTAACCTACCAATGGGAGCATCTGACCTACCAGTCATAGCTACTGGTCAACTAGTCGACTGTTGGCCCCATGGTGGTCATAGTGAGTGGTGGAGCAGACTTAGCATATCAGTAGCATATTGCGCTTTGATTGGTTGAACAGACAATGGAACAACCAGACACTTAGCTTTTAGGCTTTTATTATATAGGATACTAATTTGTTGTCATTTTAATTCTGTATTCCTAGGTTTCTCTCTCTATTTCTTCTTCTCATTGCAGCAGTTCCTTCAGCATTTCTTGCAATGCTGGCTTGGTAGTGATAAACTTCTTTAGGCATTTTTTGCCTGGGAAGCTCATAAAGAGCTTTATTTCACCCTGTATTTTGAATGATAGGCTTGCTGGATATAGTAATCTTGGTTTTAGATTCTTGCTTTCCATTACCTTGAGTACTTCATGTCATTCCCTTCTGGTCTATACAGTTTCTGATGAGAAATCAGCTGACAGCCTTATGGGAGCTCTTTTGTAGGTAACAAATTGCTTGTCTCCTGCTGCCTTTAAGATTCTCTCTTTGTCTTTAATTTTTGGCATTTTAAATATTATGTGTCTTGGCATGGGCCTGTTTGGGTTCTTTGTTGGAACTTTCTGTGCCTTCTGACGTGTGTGACTTTTTCCTTCACCAGGGTAGGGAAGTATTCTGCTATTATTTCTTCAAACACATTCTCTATCCCTTCCTCCCCTTCTTCTACTTCTGGCACACCTATTATACAAATATTGTTATGTTGCATGTTGTCCCACAGCTCCCTGAAGCTGTCCTCCTGTTTTATAATTATTTTTTCTTTTTGGTTCTCTGATTGAGTGGTTTTTTTCTACCCCATCTTCTAATTCACTGATCCAATCCTCAGCTTCCCCTAATCTGCTGTGTATTCCTTCCAATGTGTTCTTTATTAGTCCCATTCATTCTTTATTTCCAACTGTTCTTTTTCATGGTTACTATATCTTGTCTCATGCTGTTGAGCATATTTACCATCATTATTATGAACTCTATATCTGATAAATTTCTTATCTCCATTTCATTTATCTCTTCTGGAGAATTTTCTTGTTCTTTCCTTTGAGAGTTGTTTCATTATCTCCTCATTTTGACTGCCTGTTTGGGTTTGTGACTATTCATTAGGTAGATCTGTTACACCTCCCAGTCTCTAGTTCAGGACAGTGTCAAACACTGTTTCTGACTAATTAGATCAGGCAAAGACTCAAAGCCTCCAGAGACCTGCTTCTGCCTGCAGTCTGATTGGATTCAGTCTTGAGTAGCCCTCTGGCAATCATCCTCAGGTGTGGCAAGAGGTTTCCAACAGGGTGGAGCAAGTGTTTCTGCCTGGAAGCTAATTGTTATTCTCAGCCTCTTAAAGGACCTCAGCAACTCTCCACCATGTGGTAAGAGGTTTTCCAAAGGCTGGGTCAACCCTCTTCCCCCCAGGTGAAAACTGCTTGGATTGCAAAGGTCTGCCTGAGAAAGATGACTTCTGCAGCATGAGAGAATAACTCAGCACAGGAAACCAAGTTGTCTGCCTTCAAGAGCTTTAACCCCAGAGCCCCCAACCATGCATTCTGCTCACATAGCTCCAGTTCACTCTGGTCCACTCCCACCCCTCTCTGCTAAGCTCAAGTTGATTGGCTGCACCCAAAAATTTGTGTATTGGTCCTTTAAGAGGGCGCCTGTATTTCCAACTATCTCTCTGGTGCAGACAGCAACCCTGTTGCTTGTCACAGCCTGATCTTATATAGGCAGCTTTCTCAGTTCTAGTGCTCCCTGGTGGGGGATTAGGGGTGAGGAGTGGGGACCCAGCTTGGTAATTAAACCTCAGAATTCTCAGTGGCAGCTCCTCACAGCTGAGATAGCTCCCCAGGATTTTATATGCTGTCTGTGGGAGCCAGGGCTGTCCTTTCATGCCTCTGCCCTTCCTATCAGTTTCTATGTGGTCCCTACTTTCCATCCTTGTTTATCAGGGTTCTCTCTAGCTAGTCTTCAGTTAATTGTGCAGGATTTTTTTTTTTTTTTTTTTTTTTTTTTTTTTTAGTAACTCCAGTTTGGTCCTAGGAGCATGTCTGTATAGCATCCACTTACTCTGCTGCCATTTTTAACCTCCAGGGCATCCATTCTTGAATCAGACTATGTGGTTTCAAATCTTGACTCCATACCACTCACTGTGTGATGACCTTAATAAGTTAAAACACATTGTATGCAGGAAACGTATTTATACGTTTTACGCTGACTGTAAGAAGTAGAGCCACCTGTTAGCGCGCGATAAAAACTACCCGTTGCCGAAACTGGTTTGGCTCAGTGGATAGAGCGTCAGCCTGCAGACTGAAAGGTCCCAGGTTCGATTCCGGTCAAGGGCATGTACCTGGGTTGCGGGCACATCCCCAGTAGGAGATGTGCAGGAGGCAGCTGATCGATGTTTATAAAAAAATAAAAAATAAAAATAAATTGCAGATATTGCCCTGGGGCTAATACTGCCTTAGCTATAAAAAAAAAAAAAAACTACCCGCAAACAATGTATTAATTAATGACTCTGTGGCTCATCTCCCTCATGGAAATTACTTAACATGGAAATTAAATGATTTAATATGCATGTGGTATAAGAGTACAATCAATGTTTATCGATGTCCTCATCATCATCCTCTCATGTCTCAGTAACATAGTACAGTGGTTTGTTGACTGTAAGAATAGCAAAACCCAAAAAGATATATTCAAATTCCAGCTTGTTGCTTAGCATCTGCCTGCTCAGCTGTAAAATCAGAATAAAAATATCTACCTAAGTAGAACTAATGTAATAGTTATCATAGTAACTGCACACAGCTGACAGCATAGACTTAACGTAGCAAATCCATATTCAGACAGATGGCCTCTCCTGCACATCTGACTATCCACACTCCACCCAAAGGATATTAACCAGCATTTGATTGTGGACTCAGCTTTTAGTTGGGGCAATGAAGGTGAAGCTACCTCCCCACCAGGAAACACTTTCTGGGAAGATATACACTTCACAGATAGAATATAATCTGAGAGAAATAAATGCTACACTATGGAATTAAAATTAGAGTTTAGGAAAAAGGAGGAATTCTGCCAGAGCCTCTAGTAGACAGAAAAAAGGAATAGAGTTAGGCCAGTGGTTCTCAACCTTCCTAATGCTGCGACCCTTTAATACATGTTGTGGTGACCCCCAATTTCATTGTTACAAATTGAACAAAATTAAAGCATAGTGATTAATCACAAAAACAATATGTAATTGTATATGTGTTTTCCGATCGTCTTAGGTGATCCCTGTGAAAGGGTCGTTCGACCCCCAAAGGGGTCGCAACCCACAGGTTGAGAACTGCTGAGTTAGGCAGAGTCTAGAAAGAAGAAAATGATACAGTAACAGAGGGATGGGAAGTGATATACTGAATAGGGAAACAACTTCAACTAACATATTTCTTGCCCCAAAGCATGCTTTCTCTTATTAATTTCCTAACCCCTTGAACTTAACTCTATTGGAAATATTTTCCCTCCAATACCCAATCTCTGGCAACATTTATCAATTTCATATTCAAAACACAACACAAAACATCTTTTGTCCAGGGACTCTTTCCTGTTTGACCTCCCTTTTTCATGCAGTGCATACTCCCTGGCGTCTTTCCAACATCCTACACCAATTACATGCAGTTTACAATCTGCTTCATGTCTGCTCAACATTCTTATTGCTCCAAGGAAAGTTTTACACTTTAGATGTTTCCCCCACTTAGGTTGGGGTATAAACTACATACATCAAAAGGTAAATAGTTTTTAAATGGGAATTCAATTAGTTTTGACACCATGAAAGTACCACCCCAATTAATGTAGTATTTTCATCACAAAAGTACCCTTGTGTTGCAGGTGTCCACATTCTGGATTGTCATAAGAGCTTAGTTTAACCTATACAACTGCATTTAGATAGAATCACACAGTATGTACCCCTTTTGTGTCTGACTTCTTTTGCTCAACATAATGTTTTGAGATTTATCGATATTGTTGACACATATCATTCCTCTTGATCACGGTGGTATTCTATAAGTATACCACAATTAAGTATACACCATTTGTTCATTCTTTTTAATCTGTTGATAAACATTTGGGTCTATTATGAATAACTTGGCTATGAGCATTCCAGTAAAAGTCTTTTTGTGGACATATGCTTTCATTTTCCCCAAGTGACACCTAGGATCTAAATTACTAGCTCATAAGGTCACAAGCAATGTGTTTAACCTTATTAAGAAGCTACCAAACCATTTTCCAAAGTAGATTTATTACTTTACAATCCAATAAAAAATGTATGAAAGTATTAATTGTTCTATTTTCTTGTCAACCATTAGCATTGTCAGTTTTGGGGGTATTTTTTTGTTTTACCATTCTAGTGGGTGTGATTTTAATCTTGTCATTTTAATCTGCATTTCCCTGTTAACTAATGATGCTGAGCATCTTTTCATGCATTACTTGGCTAAATATCTTCTTTTGTAAATTGTTTGTTCACGGTTTTTGTCCATTTATTAAAATTGAGTAACATCCTGTTTAACAAACCTAACAGGAATGAAGTCATGAATATGACCCAATGGAGCAATCCAAAAGTATCCATTTACAACAGATACTATGGAACCCAAAAGTATCCATCTAGAGCAAATGCTATGGCCCTGCCTTATGACAAGCTTCTGGCTAGGGCAGGGATAATCCAAAGGTTTTATTTTTGTACAAAGAGCAGATTCACCCAGCACACAAAATGGAACATAGTTTGCTCACAATCATTTTTTTCTTGTTTGAATATACATTAGAACAACCACTATGTCATTAGTGTAAACTGAATTTTCCTTAATGAATTTTAGGCTTCATAAAAACAGTCAGTGATTTACAGCAGCTCTATTGAAAACCAACTTTAAAATAAGTAATATGTATTGCAAATATTACTCTCAGGGGATATATTTTCTATATCCTAAAACATCTGCATTATTTTACAGGCTTTACATAACTTTAAAAATGTTGATTACTATTTGTTCTGGAAAACATGTCAACTCAAAACATAAAGAGAATTATTCCTGCTACTTAGATAAAGAATATTATCTAGTGTACCTTAAAATAGAGCATTTCAAGCTATTACTTTGAGATTTTACTACAAAAATGCAAGACTCAGAAGAGTGAAAATACTCTTTTCTATTTTATTGGGGTTTGGAGAAATTAATAGGTTAACTAGGGACCCAGAGAATTTTTTAAGTACTTAGCAATGCGGTTGATAAAACCATCTACATTCTAAGAAATGAAGACACTTATCTGAAGAGCTACATGATAGCTGCTTCCTGACAGAACTTAGCCAAACAAACCCATGGTGTAGCAGGTTCATTCCTCATTATTCGGCCCTAGTGATTAAGTTTCAACACGACCGAGGAATTGCCATAGGAAAACTATTTACATCTGAACAAGAACTTAGGCATTCATTTGTAGTTTGCACATCCTCTATTTTTAATGATTACCCAGGTTCACAAGATAACATGTCTTGGAAATAATGAACAATAGCTGCTTAACATTTAAGGTAAAATAGAAAAGAAAGTACCATATACGCCTAGTATTATTTCTTTTTTGTGTCTAGCTGCTTGAATTTGGTTAAGTTATGCATTTAATTCATTTTCTCATTAAGTATTTCAAGTATCCCCATTTCCTTAATAGCATGCCATCATTATTATGCCTTCCTAAATGTGTAGTCCTTCCACAGTCAAAAAATAAATAAAAGAGGCAAAACCTCCAAATAAGGAATATTAACTTAAGTGCTATTAGCATAAGGTGTTTACTCAAAAATAAACTTTTCTTTAAAAGAAAGTAAGAAATGCTAACATGTAAGAAATGCACTCTAGAATGAGCTACCCAGACAATAATTTATTTAGATAAGTTCTCATATATTTTACAGTATTGGTATAATTCACCAATATTAGCTGAGAAATGTAAATCCTAACTTTCCCTAAAATCCACTTCAAATCACATTGAAAGTACCATAGAGAGAAGATTGATTTCAAGTAAGGAGTGATTTTATAAAGTTACAGACTTCTATGACATAGGGGGTAGGGGATGGGGGGCATGAGCACACCACTTCCACCTGAGAGAAGGTAGCTTTTCCTTCACATAATGTCTGCAGCATTTTTTTATCCTGACTCTTGACTTTCTCCTTACTTACCAGGCAGCCAATTGCCTCATGCTTTATTTTATCCTGTGCCAAGCCACTAAGTCTCAAAGCTTTTCTCCTATGGCTGGAATTCCTTTCCATGAATTTGTTCATGTCACTTACTCATTCACTCCTTCATTTATTTAAAATCTTCTAAGGGCCAGAATACAAAAGAATGTTTCAGGAAAATAGCATGAAGCATCCTTCCCCTGCCCATGACCTATAGTTAAGACTACTGTGGAAGTAAAAAAGGGGATTATGCTATCTATAATAATAAAAGCATAATATGCTAATTAGACTGGACAGCTGAACGACCTTCTGGACGAAGCCAGGGCTGCGAGGGCCGAGTCCCTTGCACGAATTTTGTGCATCAGGCCTCTAGTTAATATAATAAGTGCTTTTGTGCAAACATAATTTTAATAATGTCTTCAGTCTAGATAACTTGTGTTTAATGTTAAGTTCATTCAATCAGCAACAAACTGCTTTCCACTGAGTAGTACTGTGAATATGGGCCTAAAATTTTCCTATGTTTGGGATTTCTAGATGCATTCCATGATAAGGTTCAAATATTTCACAAATTTGTTTACATTTTGACTTGGATAAGTTCATGTTCTCATTTTAATAGAGGATTTTGAATGCCTTGGAAACACAGTATCAAAGGAAACCTAATTGCAGCAAGTCCTCACTTAACATCTCCTACACCTTCTGCGACTTTAAGTGAAAGAAAAATTTGATATGTTGGAGGAACAGCAGCAAGAGGCCAACAAAGCTGCATCAGAAGGGGCGAGGCAGAGAACACAGGGGGTGCAGTCAGAAAACTGGGCAAGAACCAGCCGGTCACAGAAGGCCCTGCAGGCCATGATCCAAACCCAGATTTGATTCTCTTTCACTCCACGGCCCCTGGGTCTGTTTGAATAAAGGCACAATTCGTGTTCTCGGAGACCCCTCTTGCAAGTGGCTGGAGAAATGACTATGGGGGTTGGGGAGAGAGAGGTATGGAGGCTGGAGGACCAGACAGGAGACTCCTGCTTCCCAACATTGATTATAACTGAGATAAGTTTTTAAATACACAAATAAAACTGCAACTGAGGAGGAACAGCTTCAGGGGAAAAGTCAGTCCATCAAACATAAATGAAAAAAACTCTCCATAATGGGTTATGTGCACTTTATATAATTATAAATCAACTAATGAGTTTAGGGTTATTAGTTAATAAACCTAAAACAGCCACAAGGAGTTTTCAATAAAAGCTCTCCAGCACCTTCCTCTTTCTTATCTGACAAAAAACGCCCCTACTGCCCTCATGAAAGAGTTCAGTGCTTCAGTTTATAGGACAGCATAGCCAACGATTATTTAATTTTATGCTAAGTGAGCACAAACTCTTCCTGGTACCCCACTCAACAAGTTACAAAATAATGAAACAGTTACAGCAGTGGTATGGAAGACCAACCTCAAAACACAACCTTCAAAGTATTGAGGGGTGCCCGGCAGGTGTGGCTCAGTTAGTTGAGCATCATCCTGTGCACCAGGAGGTCATGGGTTCGATTCCAGGTCAGGACACATGATCGGGTTGCTGGCTCGAACCCCAGCAGGGGGTGTGCAGGAGGTGGCTGATCAATGATGTTTCTCTCTCGTCATTAATGTTTCTATCTCTCTCCCCCTCTCCTTTCCTCTCTCTCTAAAATCAATAAAAATATGTACATTTTTAATTGCTTTGTTTAAAAAAAAGTTTTGAGGGGAACATAGAAGGATATTTATAATGATGAGGAAATTATGAAATAATCCAAATATCCATTAACAGGGAAATGGTTACATTATGATTCTTTTCCTCAATGGGATGGCGTGCAACTATTCATTTTGTTGTTATTGTTAATCCTCACTCTAGGATATTTTTTCCATTGATTTTAGAGAGAAGAGAAGGAAGGGAGGGAGGATGGGAGGGAGGAAGAAAGAGAGAGGGAGAGAGGGAAACATAGATGTGAGAGAGGCACATTGATTTTTTTTTAAATTTTATTGTTTAAAGTATTACAAATAGTAGTACATATGTCTCATTTTTCCCCCATTGACCTTCCCCTGCCCCCCCCCCCACCCCATGGCACATGCCATCACTCCCCTGCCCAGTGTCTTGTGTCCATTGGTTATGCTTATATGCATGCATACAAGTCCTTCGGCTGACCTCTTACCTCCCACCCTCCAACCCTCCCTGGCCTTCCCGCTGTAATTTGACAGCTTGTTCGACGCTTCTCTGCCTCTTTATCTATTTTTGATCATCAGGTTATAATGTTCTTTATTATCCATAAATGAATGAGATCATGTGGTATTTTCTTTCAATGACTGGCTTATTTCACTTAGCATAATTATCTCTAGTTCCATCCATGCTGTTGCAAATGGTAAGAATTCCTTCTTTTTTACAGCAGCATAGTATTCCATTGCATAGATGTACAACAGTTTTCTAATCCACTCATCTGAGGCACATTGACTGGTTGCCTCCCGCACATACCCCAATCAGGGCCAGGGATTGGACCTGCAACACAGGTATGTGCTCTTGACCAGGAATCGAACCCATGACCCTTTGGTGCGAAGGCTGACACTCCAATCACTGAGCCACACTGGCCAGGGTGGCGTGCAACTATTCTAAAGGCAGAGGTAGAGCTTTAGCACCTGACATGGCAAAGTCACCTAGACATACGGGGTTGCAAGCAGTGGTAAGAGAGCTTGACCTCTGCCTATATGTATCTGCCTATACGTATCTGCCTTTCCAGTATTGAATATTTACTAACATTATTGAGGGCTTCCTACACTTAGGCAATCACTGGTGCTTTGTACAATGGGCCCTTGACTTACGAGTGTCCCGACTAACGAGTTTTTTGAGATACCAGCTGTCTCTCCGGCGATTTTTTGCATTAAGTTGACAGAGTAATTTGAGTTAACGGGCTCTTTAACGAGCTCAGTCTCGGAACGAATTAAACTCTTAAGTCAAGGCCCCACTGTATTATCTCAATAAACTTTTACAACAACCCTATGGGATACACAGTTATTCCCAATTAACAGATGAATTAAGTATTTTAGCCAGACTCAAATAGCTGATAAGAGGGGGAACCAGGGTTTGAATCCAGGAATTCTAACCCAGTAACTCATATTCTTAACCTCTATATTACTCATCCCTTAAAGATGAGCCCTTACTCACTAAGTTTATTAAATCAATTTGCCTTGGATTCTTCCTTTCAAATAACATTAAAGAAAAAATTTCCACTTAGTGTACTGGGAAATAATTTTAAGGAAAATCAAATTAATGAGGAAATATGCAAAGCTCATGACATTTTGGAAAGTTATGACCCAAATTGGCATTAAACTCAAGATTAAAATACAAGGCAACTTTGCAAAAAAATATTATTCAAAGGTTCAATGAAAGAAAATAATGCTGTCAGTCCTCATGATAGCAGCAAATCGTGAAGGCCACATTTGTGAGCTTCCTCTGGCTGCAGCTGTTTGTGAATGTTCAACAGAAAATGTAATGTTATCCAGTTTAAAATTAAACAGATGTCATCATTTTAAGGCAAACTAGGAAGGTCCCAATCAGCAGGTATTCTTTCAGCAGTTTCACATGTTGCTGACAAAGGAATGGGAGATATTTTAAGATGAGGTTAATGATAAGTCAAGCCACTAACGGGTCCTGGGACATCCTAAAAGCATAGGAACTGTGCACACTGCTGTCTTGTTGATCCATCTCTACACCCACGTGAGCCATGCAGAAATGTCCTACTCCTTATCCCTCATCCAACACGTTCACACATGTCTCCTCTCCTCCTCCTCCACCACTACCACCACCACCAGTACCTCACAGCAGTGCTGTCTTCTCAGCCTAGAGGACCAGCAAGGGTACTAGTTGAAGGCATCTCCCTGCCTCAACTCAAATCCTTTCCAGTTGTGTGACCTTGGGCAAGATGCTTAACCACTCTGCCTCAATGATCTCATTTAATTGGTGTATATTAACAGTACCCACCTCATACATTAGCACCAGGTTTTAATGTGTTAATAAGGAATTTAGAACAGTATCTGGTATGTTATAAAAACTCAATAAATGTTAGGCATTAATGTTGCTATTACCATTATAGTGCATAACTAGGAGGCATAAACTCCCCTCTAGTGGTAAAGTCATTAGGTGAGTCTTCTTTTACCTCTATTTTACCACTTACAACAAAATAACTTACTACAACAACGCTAAATTTTACAGTGACCTACATTTTCTTCTTGTCACTTTACTATATTTTCTAATTATCCCATGCATTCCTTAGTAATTTTTTTTTTTAAATTAGGTTGTTTAAGGTAAAGCAATCCTCACTGAATTCCTTTCCCATCCTCCTGGCTGGGTCAGAGGCCACCAAAAGCTCCACCATGTCAACACTGTGGCTGAGTGAGCAGGTGTCAGGACCACCCACACACACCGTGCTGACATTCATACAGGGCCCAGGATTAGTATCTGCAGAGATGTCAGGGCGCAAGTTCTCCACAAAAATTCCATAGGCCTAGGCTACACTTGCTACTAAAAATGAATAATCAAATTTCAAAATAATCACTGGTATGTGACTTAGAGCCTAATAATTCTAATAGGATATACTCTGAAAGTTAAAATGTGTCATTTATATCAGAGTACTCACTCAGGGGTTCCCAAACCCCAGCTTTTGTATGAAATGATTATACATTTTTCTAGCTTTCTGGCTTTCACCAAATTCGGAAAGATCTTTACAGCTTAAAGCCACTGCAAGTTTTAGTTTAATACTGATTCTCAAACTTTAACATGCTTGTTAAAACATGTACCCCGGGGTCCATCCTCAGACTTTTTTTCATTTTTTTTTTGGGGGGGGGGATGGGTTGTCTAGGGCAATCCCTGAGAATTTGCATTTCTAGCAAGTTGTCAGCTGATACTGCAAGTCAGGGTCCAGGAACCAAACTTTGAGAACCACTGACAAAAATTTATAGGGCATTTTGCCATTTTTCCTTAATATAAGCAACCAACAGCCCTAATAGAAGTGACATAAGAAAACGAATGGCAATTTCTCTATTATGTGCCTGTGAATTACCACTTAGAGCCTGCCAATACACCTCCACCATCACTACTACCTGTATCTTTTTCTGGTCTCCCCAACATTCATACATGCAACACACCTCCCTAATCTCTCTCATATACAGGCATTTTCAAATGAGGGTGAGGAAGAGTATAATGTAGTTTTGAAAATCCCACCTGTTGTTTGAGAATTAATTGCATAAACAAAACAAGCCTCTGAAGATGCTCTCATCAAAAGAATCAAAACCAGTCCTGGCCAGTGTGGCTCAGTTGGTTGGGTGTCACCCCATGCACCGAGAGGTCTCAAGTTCGATTCCCAATCAGGGCACATGCCCGGGTTTTGGGCTCCATCTCCAGTAGGGGGCGTGCAGGAGGCAGCCAATCAATGTTTCTCACTCCCTCTCTCTAAAATAAATAAAAAAATATTTTTTAAAAATATAAAAGAATCAAAGCCAATGTCATTCAGTCACTAAACACATAGGGGTCACCAGACAATGCTTGACCTGCACCACACAGAAAAAAAGGGGCCAGACACATCCTCACCCCAAACTCAGTCTGGGGAGATGGAAAGCGAGAGGCCAGCATAATGGATGTGATGCCCTTAGGATAAAGATAAATGCTGAGTTTTTTGTAGCTGTCTTAGCACAACTACAGCAGGAATGGTATTCTTAACAGTGGGACGTGATTACAGTCTTTTACACAAATAAGAAGTTTATTACTTTTTTAAAACTAGGTCCTAATGCTTCCACACCCAGGAAAGTGTTCATGGAGGAACAACACTCATCAACACGGAGTTGTACTTAAGTAAACTGTCATTAAAAACCAGCTTTACAGAGATGTTAGCAGAGCTAGGTTAAGAAGGAAATAAGAGGTGAATATAAATTCATTGTATGTTCTCATAATATCGACTCTTACACAAGCAGTTTTAAGCTAGATGGACCTTTCACCATTTCCAAACACCATGTCCATTAATTTGAATGGGCCTCATTTTTTTTTACAACTGGAGCACTCATGCTCTGCTACCCCCAGCACAGTGATCTCCCAGCCACACCCATTAATACAGTGAGGACCCAGCAGTGAGCTGAATGCTGTCCTGGACCACGAAATTAAGAATGCCCAAGCTCCCCCTTAAAGTGGTTACAGATCTGGAATATTTACCACATAACAAAAAAAAAGGGATTTGGGTCTAAATAATTTATAATTAACATGTAGGGATTACAAAAGGGGGAGAACAGGATGAATTAACACAGTCAGGGACATCATAAAAGAATGGAGTTAGAACAGAAAATAACAAAGCAGGGGGCGGGGGAAAAAGCATTGGGGCTAAACTGTAAGTCAGGATGTTTGGTTGGGAAAGCAATGAGCTCCTTTAAGTGGTGGTAGAAAGAATCTTCCTAAAGACTAGAACTGAGTATTTACATATGTTAGATGCCCAATAAATAGTAGACAGCATGTCCTAGCTGGTTTGGCTCAGTAGATAGAGTGTCGGCCTGGGGACTGAAGGGTCCTGGGTTTGATTCCAGTCAAGGGCACATGCCTGGGTTGTGGGCTCGATTCCCAGTAGGGGGCGTGCAGGAGGCAGCCAATCAATGATTCTTTCTCATCATTGATGTCTCTCTCTCTCTCTCTCTCTCCCTCTCCCTTCCTCTCTGAAATCAATAAAAATATATTTTAAAAAAATAGTAGACAGCAATCCTACATCACAGCAGCATTCACTACCAAGAGAGACAGGTACAGCCTGTTTGTCTGGGGCTCATTTTAAGGTTTAGGTAAGTCCTGGGCCTTCAAAAGACTTTGCATATTCAAAATTCCTATTCTAACTATTCGAAGTACTGGTCTTAGAGTGACCTATATCCCACGATAGATCCAGTTCACTCGGCAGTCCTAGTGTAATTATAGTGAATGTTCCTTTCATGCTCAGAAATTTAAATAATAAATTGTAAGTTCACCCTAGCCATGCACTGGATACTTAGATTGCTTGTGCTGGGAAAAATGGGCAGCTACATGCAAAAAACAATGAAACTTAACCACTTTCTACACCATATACAAAAATTAATTCAATACTGATTAAGACTGAAATGTAAGACCAGAAACCACAAAACTCCTAAAAGAAAACATAGGCAGTAAACTCTTTAAAAGTGGTCCTAGCAATATTTTTTGGATATGTGTTCCCAGGCAAAGGCAACATCAGCAAAAATAAACAAATGGAATTCCTTTGGTTTTGAATTACTAAAATATCTATGAAGCCCACAGCTGCAACTGTGGTAGAGGCTTATTCTACACAGGGCTTCTAGATCAACACCATTTTCAAACTCTTCCTGAGCCACAAGTGATAACATATCTTGGGAGCAACAAGGTAGGGGCCGAGCAGGTAGGCTTGCTGCTCTCTGCATTTCCATCTGCATTTAGAGGTACACTTTTACTTAGTTTAGCCATTAGGGTTGTTTTTTAAAAATATTTCAATAGAATAAAATGGGTTCCACTGCTCTGCCACTCAAAACAAAACTAAAAAATATACACATATTCAGTCTTAGAACATATGCTTGAACCCACCTGCACAAACACTTTAGAGAGATACAAGAACTGCCCAAAAAAGCCTGAAAATTTTAAGGAGGAATGGATCTTAGATCATTTTTAATCCAATTCTTTTTAATCCAATTCTCTCATTAAAATTGAGGAATTAACTGACCCATTGAACATTTAAGTAAAAAGCATATTAGTACAATACCATCTCCTTCCTCACTCTTTACCCAAAGTCCTGCAAACCTTACTAGTGACATCAAGTGTTCAGATCCTATTTGCAAAACCTCTAAATGATATGCAGCTATAGGACACAGCTACAGGACACAACTGGATGCTCCCGGAATTAAAGGCCAAAATCTTTTCTAAGATATGCCTAGTAAGGGGCAGGGTGGGAGCAGAATACAATTCCATTATCAAAAGCAGTTACTAACATTTACCAGCTATGGTTTGTGCCACACACTGTGTGCATTCCACATGTACTGCTTCACCTAACTCACACAGCCTTGTCCGGGAGGCACCACGTCAGCACGAGCACACAGGTGACAAAGGCAAAGCTCGGAGAACAGTACACATACTGATGCCAAAGTTCCTTGTCCTGGCCCTGCAGTAGGCAGACAGGGCCCTGCCCTAAAGGACTCTAAAAGGGCCCACACACATCAGTTTTTGATGCCAGATCTAAAACAAATAAAGACAGAAATTTAAAAAATCTCTGCTTCCTCAGGATGCGCCACAGCTCTGGGCATTCAGCAGCCACTGTAAGTAAAAGCAGCTTGACCGTGAGCATTCTCATTCACGTGCTACAAGGGCACCTTAAGAATTTAACAAAGGGCCACTCCCAGACTGCACTTCTTTAGTCAGTCTTTATTCCTCCTTCAAGGCAACAAGAAATTTTCTTTACTTTCTTTACATATATGCAGCATCCATACTGGTGTGTACTAAAATGTGTATGTCACAACAAGTCCACAAGCAAATAAAAGAAAGTGGTGAGGGTCTGGAGCAGTTGATTATGCCTCTGAGCAGGTGACCGTATAGCACC
This sequence comes from Myotis brandtii, assembly GCF_000412655.1. Taxonomy (NCBI): domain Eukaryota; kingdom Metazoa; phylum Chordata; class Mammalia; order Chiroptera; family Vespertilionidae; genus Myotis; species Myotis brandtii. The sequence goes on from NW_005356635.1 coordinate 3,577,434, forward strand.
CAGGTCTGATCCGTCACAGTGTGGCCTTATCTGTGCCTCTGAATGAAAATGAACCCCAAAAGAGGGCCTGTAAATGCCTCAGAGCACAACAAGGATCCATGGATTGAAATGGTATGAATACTGGATCTGTTCCTTCACCAAATTTTATTTTATAGAAAATAAATAGAGCTTCAGGCCAAAAAAATGAGCTTGAGGTAAAAAAAAAATTGATTATGTTATTTATATACATAATGCCTAAAGTTACAGAGGAAAGATGGGAAAGGAATAGGCAATATTAATTACCATTCAAATTCTGTAGTATGGAGAAAATATTTGAAATTTAAAAATTTGTGTGAATCTCATCTACACCAAATGGTCCAATGACACTTGCTAGACAGAAGATAGTCTAAACACAGGCCAGAGGAAAATTATGATAAAATATAAATCGATATTGTGAAGGTCAATTTCAAAATCATATTTTCTCCAACCAATTATAATCTTTTGGCGATAAGAAACCCCTGCAATGCAAGTTTATTTTTTTTTCCTTTGGTCTATCATCCAAAATATAATACTTATGACAGGCAACATTGATTCTCCTATGTGCCAGGAACTCACAAAAATATTTAAGTGGATACTATCATTATTTTTGATCATCCTAAGGAAGAGAATGCTAAGGCACAGAGAGGTTCAGTAACAGGCCCAAGGGCACAGAGCCAGTGAGTTAGCCAACATTATAAGTACTTATAAGGCAACATTCTAAGAAGCAATCTACTTAAGAGACATTATTTTCAACCAATCAGACAAACTGTCTCTCACACCCCCCAAGACCACAAGGTCAACAAATGTTTCAACTGTCGAAAAGGCAAGATCCTATAAATATTTAGACTAACAACAACATGCCAATTGGCATTCAGTAAAAAGAGGATTAAATTGAAGTTGTAGAATAAGCACTACAGAGAAAGACTGGACAAAAAGCTGCCTCCCAGGCCAGGCCACTGAAAAGCCATTCCAAATGGTTCTGAGAAAACTTGGATCAAAAATATCTGCAATCTCTCATAATCATTTCCCATTTAAAACTGCACCATTCCTGAAATTTCAGAAGCAGCTGGGTCATGTGCTGCTTTTTTTGGCTGTTTTTTTTTTTTTTTTTGAAGCTAAGTGCCTCCAGTGGAGAGTGGTAAGCATCCCACCTCTGGGCAAGCAGCACATATTCGTATGTAAAGTTGGTAAGTGATATGAGGTTGCCAAATGGTAAGAGAACCTTTAGCCAATTCAACCATTAATTTTTTCCTATGTCCCATTAAAAACAACAAAAACACACACAAAACCCTCTGCCATTTTCCACAATAAAACCGAATGGATTAATACCCAGTCAGCTGAACTTTCAAAATATTTACAAAATTCTCTATTCATAGGAACTTCTGTTCTCCTCACCTAAGGAAAAATAAATGCTTCCTGCTTTTACTATTATTTACTATCTCCTGGGCCTTAAAATAAGAGATCATCCAGACCTTGCTAAACAGTGCCATCAGCACAATATGCTTTAGTCTTCCCTGGAGGGTGGCAGTCAGATGTGACTTCTGGCAGCGAAGAGGTATTTTAGGACCTTACATTTTTGTCTACAACAGGAAAAATAGCAGGACCCTAAAAACTTCTCAAATCGACAACAGTGAGAAAGAGGAGCATGCACATTCACACTCCCTGTGGGAATGAGTGGAACCAGGGACCAAGGACTGGAAGGGAAAGCCCGGTTCCTCACCGGGGAGTCAGGAAGCTGGGCCAAAGAGCAGACCACTGATGTGTGACCATCTCAAAAGGTCTGAATTCAGCACGCTACTGCATCTGCTTATTTCCTCCTGGTATTACGTTTATAACTTGGAAACACTACCCCTAGGGTTATGTATGGCTCTCATCTGAGAGCTTTCCTGTAACCATCATTACTGGGCCAAAGACTTCCTCAAATTAGAATTTTTTCATAGAAATCAACATTTACTAAAGCTGCAAAGCACAGCATTCTGTATCTACTATATATTCAATAATTATTCCATCTCAAGAAAAATTTAAAGCAACAATTAGCCTGTGGTTATATTAACAAGAGCCCCTACCATTGACTTGACCACCTACTTTGACTGAGCACTGCAGGAAGAAAACACACATTACTTCATTTAGACTTTCCAACAACTTTGATGAGGAGGTGACAGCAGACCCCTTTACAGATGGGAAGCGGAGATTTACAGAGATTACATAACTTGCCCAAGGTCCCCAGGCTAAGAGGCAGAACTCACTTTTGTTCCCAAATGTAATTTTTTCTTTCATTTTGTCCTGGATGACTCTCTAGCCAAAGATGGCGAATGGATTCCTCTCAGCAGCAGGTTCTGGTAGACTGCCTGAGGCTCCTAGGAAGAGACTGACAACGTGTGTAAGAGGCTCATGGCAACACAGATGCTCAGCTGTGCTGGGAGGGGGTAGAGGTTAATACTTATGCCCCTCTGCTGAGCAATATTCAATGGCCACAGACTTTCTCTCTACTGGATGCTCATTATCTAGACATTCTCCACTTTTGATAGATGACAAAAGTTTAGGTAGATATAAGTCACACTCTCACACATGAAGGTTACCAATTAGTATGAACCCCCAAAATAGTATTTTTACAAATGAGAGTCACTGTCTTCCTCCTGCATCCCCTCCCCCTCAGTTATTTGGCAGTTAGTTCTCTCAAATTACTTATTCTTACGTGAAATTGGTCTCCCAACAGTCTCATCAACTCCACAAGCCCATCTCCAGTCTGCCTACTTATGACTCAAAAGCTTTTATCTTCTAAGTGATCATCTATATTTTTAAAAAGAGAAAATCAGGGGCCTTGCTTATCAAGTATAATATAATATATGGCTTCTGGGAAAACTACAAGAGCGCAGCATGCACAGGCTCAGAATTGATTTAGGCTTCAGGTAGCATGTAAGTTTTAACAGGAAGACAAGAATAAAGACACAGTTTTGCAAGTGTAGGTGTGACTTTTCCAAGGCAGCACCAACTGCAACCTGCCAAAAGCAAAATACCTAAAACTGAGAACCAAAAGGGCCCTCCACCAAAACATAACAGAGAATTATTAATCAGAAGAATGTGTCAACACACATTTCCTCTGCCTTTGAGGTATAATGCTAAAACGTATCTATCCAACCAAAGTTCGATATAAACACATACCTGGACTTCATATATTTCTCTAAACACAGCTGTTGACAAAAGTGCTTTTAAGCTTATTCATACACATGCAGCTAAGAACTGAACTAAATGAAGTTTGGCTCAAATTATAACTCTAAAGTGATAATAAGAACTAATATTTATACAGCATGTTTACATATCTTAACTGACTGTAAATGGGAAATGTGCAGCCTGGACTAAAGAGGGCAGTCTCTCCAGGTCACGGGAGGAGGCTGGGGATTGCAATCCCTTTCAATACAAGTGATAAGCCTCGGCCATAAATAACATTTACACAGCTCTAATTATATGAACAAGGGATACTGACTTATCCAAAAATTGTAGTCTTAACTATCCAGGTGAAAAGAAGTGTGGAGGGTAAGGGAGCTAAATCTTCATCTTCCACACAAAGAAGTCAACAGATACTTCTGCAAGCCAAGAACTGTCAGTTATGTAGCAATATCAGGGTTGATACCCAAAAATAAGAATTACAAAGTGAAAAGGTGGCCACTGGGGCACAGGGACTATTACTAAATTGCATTACAAGTTTTATACATTGTTTGAGTTCTTAAAGTACATCAATGCATGACTTGATGAAAAACGGTAAATTAGTTTTATTTGAATTACTAACACAAAGAAATAAAAATTAAAAACATGTCTAAATGTCTTGGGCTAGGAATAGAAGACAAAAGAAAAAATAGTGGAGGTCCTCTTTCCTTAAACAAAATTACCTCCTGGGTGGGGTGCCTATGGATTGCTAAGCAAAGGGGTGATGTGCCAACCCCAGGAAGCCAGTCTGGACAGCCGGGCAACATGGGGGACAGAGGCTGCAGAAAAACCACATGCCTTCCCATCCAACACCCCAAGTGACTACATGGATAACAGAATCGGGGAACATCACCAAAAGACCTGCCATCCCCCCAAAACCAGGAGATTTAGTCATTACCATCTATGATACTGAGGCCTAATCAGAATTCAAATCAAGCACTGTAGGAATTCAGAGGGGGGTTACAGTCTACTCATGCTTAGAGGGAAGGGAAGGAAAAGCACCATAAACAACGGGGTCCTGGGTGGGCTCTAAGAATACACATGAGGTAGAGATGGAGGAGAAACAGCCTGATAAAGGCCAGAAGTGAGAGTATAGATGGTGAGTCTGGAAATGGAACGTGGTTTAAGCCACATCAAATGGCATACCTCGTGCTGCTGTGGCTCCACCTGAGCTTGGAGACTATCAGCAGGGCTGGGAGTCAGTTTAGAGGTTTCTGGCACAATGCAAAACTAGACAATATCAACTTCAACACAGTAAAAAAAGCTGTGCCTCTAAAATTATTTCATTTATAGAAGTACATCTTTGATGTTTAAACTGATTTATCTTGCTTTGGACAGACTCCTAAATCCCAGACACTGATACTTATCTCATTATTCAGGGCTCCTCTCATATCCTCAGGTTTCCACACATCCTTAGGTTTGTGCCAGTGGATTCTGTCAATACTTTCTCTTTATTATCCCCCAGAGTGTTGAATGCCTAAGACTTAGAGATTGTGTTTCAGGTACCCCCTCCCCACCGCTCTCCAGTCAGCCTACAAAATGGAATGCCCCTATAAACGTACAAGTTCCATTAAATTTTTTCCCTTTGACATTCTTGTATAATACTTTCAACTTTCAACATTGTCTTCATTATTTAATGTGATGAAATTGAATCAAGTTTGATTTGCCCATAACGAAGAACAGATTTTTAAAATTTTTTAATTTATTTATTGATTTTACAGAGAGAAAGGAAGAAGGGGGAGGGAAGGAAGAGGAGAAGGAGAGAGAGAACCATCAATTTGTTGTTCCAGTTTTTTATGTACTCATTGATTCTTATATGAGCCTTGACCAGGGGTCAAACCCACAACCTTGGCATATTGGGACAATGCTCTAACCAATTGAGCCACCTGGCCAAGAGCCCCCAAGTATTGATTTTGATTAAAATACACACATATGACTCAAGTTTTTTGTTTTGTTTTTGTATCTGAGCTAGTTGTAGCAGTTACTGTATTACAAATAAACGAACCTATCCCTGTGTAGAAAACTGAATATTTATAAAAGACAGTTTGTTTTTATGTCACGGATCCCAAGCCTTCCAAAACAAAAGTGAACGTATTAACTTTTACTTTGGCTTTATCAACGTTTAGAAGTCTCATTTATGAAAGAAACCAAGTGCTATAAGTAAAACCTGGAAGGAAGAGAAAATTAAGAAATCAACACATCTTTACTTTTGTATTATTTTTTTCTTTTTTATTATTTTAATTCCATGAGTAAAAGAGGTAGGTACTGCAGATTAAAATTGAGAAGATAATGCTCTGCTTCAACAGCTCCCTGTCCCACTGGGAGAAATGAGGACAGACCATTCGCAAAGAGGGCACACCCCTCAGGAGCCACCGCGGGCCCCCACAGCACCTTGCTCACAGAAGTGACTAATATTACTTGGTTAACTAGTGAAGAGATGCATAAAATCTGTCATTTCAAATGTATTTTTGCTTAGGCTGAAGCCAAACATTTAATTTTTAAGATGACTCCATGTAAACAGAAAGCAGATATAAATAGAGCAGATGTATGTGAATAGAATAAAAAGTGAGGCTGACATTCTAGAAACAAAGATCAAATTCAGGATGAACCAGGTGGAAGGAGAGAATTATTCCAGACAGTGAGTTCAGGCAGAGGAAAAGCATGAGCCCAAGCAAGGAGGCAAGATCATCGATAACTGCAGGAAGTTCCAAAAGGTCAGTGCTGCTGTTGGGTCAAGCTCAAGGTAAGTCATGGTAGAGATGAGAGTGTCAGTCACACACACCAGGTCTGCCAGGTCTAACAGCATGAATTCATCTTGTAGGGGAGAAGGACCCACCAAAAGGACATGGCCATGCTTGTCTTTTAGAAGTATCCCTCCCATGGGTGACTGGGGGGCAGATACTGTGGGTGGGGAATAGACTGGAGGCAGGGAATATAAGCAGAAAAATGACCTTAGGTTTGGAGAAAATCATACAGAAGAAATATTCAGGTGTTAAAAAAAATCATCAGGTTTTGGTGAGTGTCTGCATAGGAGTGATGAGATAGTGAATGAGAATTTAGTGGCTTTGAGCTTGGGTGATCAGTAGACTACAGTACCAAACAAGAGGAACTCACAGTCAAGGGGAAGTTTTGAGGGGTTTTCTTTTGTTTGATAATGATAATAAGCATGATTGACAATGAGCATGCTACCCCAATACAAAGGGAAAGAAACTGACAAAACAAGTGAAGGTAATGATATAGGTCCAAAGTTGGATGACTTCTAAGTAAACAGAACACAGGAAAGCCGGGCCCGTCCCCCTGAGAGACAACCTATGATTGCATCAATCCAGAGTGCCACGTAAGAATACAGAGTCCTGGCAACAATCCGTTAAATAAAAAATAATCCAGAAACTGGGGTCAAACAGGGTGCTCTCTCCCCTTCCCTTCCACTCTCTCTAAAAATCAATGGGAAAACTTAAGGGAGGTGGGAGTAACCTGAAGACAGATGAAGAGACCTAACAGCACCAATTCAATGGGTATGTCAGAATCAGAGCCAGACTAGACCAGGCACTAAGTAAACAGCCTGAGGTCCTTATGATCTTTCTTCTGATTTGGTTATTACCTTAGCCTTGGTTGATCAAGACGCTCAGGTGGCCCTGGCCAGTTCGGCTCAGTGGATGGAGTGTCGGCCATCAGACTAAAGGGTCCTGGGTTCAATTCTCATCAAGCACAATGTACCTCGGTTGCAGGCTTGATCCCCAGCCCTGGTTGGGAAGTATACAGGAAGCAACCAATCAATGTGTCTCTCTCACATCAATGTTTCTCTCTCTCTGTCTCTCCCCTCCCTTCCACTCTCTCTAAAAATCAATGGAAAAATATCCTCGGGTGAGGATTAACAAAAAAAAAATGCTCAGGTAAACACATACTTACACAGCCTCCCCACTTCTTTCCCTGATACTGAAATGGGAAATGCTCTGCCTGGTCTGTTTTACTCTCAAATATTTTTCGGTTTTCCAACAAATTTTAAGTAGTTAGTTGAAGCCATGTGAATTACAACTTGAAAAAACTTCCCAATAAATATAGAAGCTATTCTTACAACAGCTTCACAGGAAGAGGTCAGAGCTAGGCATGGGAAAGACAGAGCCTCATCAGGCTGCAGCTCTCACTTGGGGGTCGCCCTCTCCTCTCCCCCTGCACCCAGTTTAATCCCAGTTACTGCTGGCTCAGACCTCGATAATTTGTAATTTGTAACCCTAAGCACAAATCAGATCCAACTTATACAAGCACATCGTACATCTGGGCTCCAAAAAGGACTGGACATCTGTAGTACTTGACATTCAAACCATTGGCAGGAAGTCAGCATTTCATAGAGCACTTTAAATGTTTTGGTTTGAGAGCTAATGCAGCATTTCCACTGGTCAACATGAGCAGCCCAGGCAGAGAGCAAAGTATATTTCCCTCAACATCAGATGTCACAGTCGCTGACCCAATCTTGTCTACAGAGACCCTAAGGGACTTGAAAAATTGGTAAGTAAGGAAAGTCCAACCATTGTTGAGTATATTTAAAGACCATTGTGATTTCAATGTAAAATGGCTTTTTGTGCTTTTAATATCCCCCAAATTTTTTAATGGATGGGATGACAAGTGACAGATTTACCAGTGAGATTAGACTTTTCCAGGTTCAAAGACTAACTTAACTTTCCCTGTAAATGTTCTTTTTAATTTCAAGAAGCAGGCTTTTCTTCAATGGGCTCATGCATTAGGCTGTAGAAATTCCTACTTTAAAAAAATTGTAAACTCATTGTTTGTAAAATATAAGGCAATGCTGTGTGTATGGGGATAGTGAGTTAAAATCAGTTTGGGATGTGATAAAGAGCACCAGTACAGCTGGGGCATGACGTAACCCTCAGGGCTAAGGGAGTCCAATGAAAAACTAAAATGCTCAGGAAAAAAAAAAAAGAAAACCAGAATGTTTGGTTTAAGAGCACAAAAGGCCACAATCTCACTAAAAACTGAAACCAAAGGTGAAATGCTTCACGCAAGGAAGCATTTAAAGTCTTCTCTGAACCGCTAAACGCCTGGGCCACTGCTGTGGATCTAATGGTGAGTCACTGCTTTTCAAGGTAAAGAAACAGGAATTAAATATGCCTCATAGTTGCTGTTTTAGCTCCTGTTACTGTCTTAGGTTTTGATTTCCACGTTCTTGATTCTTAACTTCTGATTTCTTCCTCTGCGATTTCACAAACATTTAAAAATCAAGCATGGATAGCTTTTTAGCTTTAATTTGTGGATGGCAAGGACAAAGAACATAATTTGTGGAACTTGTTCTATGTTCGTTTTTCTAGAAACTGAATAGTAAATTCCATAAAATCTAGACTAATAGCTTATTTAAACACTTAATTTGTGATTAGAATCCACTCCAGTTTATTTTCCAGACAAAATAATTTTTAAAGAACCTCATTTTCCAGAGAAATTATAAGAACACTGCCAGGGAAGCAAGATTCCAGAGGACAATTAACCAACTGCAAGCACCTCACTCTCTGCCATGAAAATTATTTTTAAAACCATTCAATTTAGTATTTTTTAAAAGCTGTGACATTTTAACAAATGACTTTAAGTGGAGAAACTGCAACCTCCTAAGTCGTCTAACTCATTTTATACCTACAATTGTTCTTGCCAGCATTCCCCACTTAAAGAAAGCATTCACAGGAGAAAATCTCTCTCTACACAGACACACAGACATTCAAATATAGACACAGATCTCCCACTTACTGTAATTAAAATAAATCGACTAGCATTTTCAACTTGTATCTCCACATCAGTACCACCAATTCTAGGGAAAGACCCTTTATCACATTCTTCAACACATTTCACTGGTTGCGAGAGATTACCATATGTCATCAAGACATTCTGAGAAAAACTCCAGAGTAAAGTTTATTTTGGAAAATATAACAAAGATCTAGGCATACTTTCCCCAATATACCTTTTGGAACAATTATATAGATTTTTTTAACCACTGATGTATAATTTTACTTATAACTATTAAATGTATTAGCATTAACCCTATAAAACTGCCATTTTTTTCGATAAAAAAGTCAATTAATCAGCAATTTCATGTGACTCAACACAATAACAGAGAGTCAGTCTCAAAAGGCAGTCCCAGAAGTCAAGGGGTCAGAACACCGATAATGATAATTTACATAATTTTACATGATCGTGAGATGCAGACTTCTAATTGTCCCCATAGGCATAGCCCCCTGCTTTTAAAGGCTTTGCACAAATACTAATATCAAAATTGGGGGTTTCCAGCGCCAAATTACATTGGGAAAGACCTTCTATTACTGGCTTTACTTTACAGATTAAGAAATGAGGGTCCAGAGAGGTTTAGTGACTTGAACAAGACAACACAGCTAATAAGGACAAGGATGGTATTTGGGGAAACGTCATCTGGCTTCAAGTCTAATGCCCTTTCACCGAACCCATGTTTCCTCTGACCTAAGGAGATGAATATGCCCAATAAAAACTGTGATTTATACATAAACACAAGTTAGAGATGCAAGAGTACCCAAGACTGCTCTGTCCCTTAGCTAGCTGTTTTCACAACAATGGCAATGATCACACTGTATAAGAGACTCAATGTTACTGGGACTCAGACTTTTAGAGGCAATCTCGTGGAAAAAGCAGGTACTTTACAGATAAACAGCTGAACTGTGACACTGAGCTACTTTTTGTTATTGTTTTTTAGCTCTTTGGCCTGTTTGATCTTCTCCTGTCCCATCCTATCTAATAATAGACAAACATGGTAATTGACCGTACCTTCGCTACGCCTCCCATTGGCTAATCAGCGAGATATGCAAATTAACCGCCAACAATGGTGGCGGTTAATTTGCATACGTAGGCACAAAGCAGCAGAGCAAAGACTGAAGGCGGCTCCGGCCAGAGCAGCGAAGACTGAAGGCGGCTCCGGCCGGAGCAAAGGCCTGGGTCCCGGGTGCCGGAGGAAAACTGGTGCCGGCAGCCAGGGGAAGGGAAGGCCTATTGCACGAATCTTTTCGTGCAACAGGCCTCTAATCATCTATAAAACATCATGATAAAGCTATCACCCACAAAGAGCTACAAAGATACCAACTGAGTCATGCTAGTACCAAGAACATAGCAGCTATTTAATTAAAAATGGAATTCCTTCCCCCATTCTTGCTAAGAACTTATTCATTAGAAGTAGTACTAGCAATGGTAAAATTCCACAAAAAAATGTTTGAGTTAGAATCTGGCACTCGTGGAGCCAAAAAAGAAATCACAAAATAAGGGGAAATGAATACTTCTCCTAATTTACCCTGCTGTCACTCCAACAGGAAACTGGGCATCATGAGCACATAAGTGCTGAGTATCTATCAACACATGCCCTGAGAGCCTACTAACATAAGTGGCCAACACTGGAAACTGGCAGGCCAGTCCTTCATGGCGAGACAGTGGGTCTGGGGTGAGGGGGGCGGCAGACCTGAGTCCGGCTCGTGAGCCCCATACATGGTGGTTCCCTGCAGAAAGAGGTCCAGAAAGACAATCAGGCGATTTGCTTCATTCACATGTTTGGTGAATAGATGGAAAACCAGACAACCTTACAAAAAAAAAAAAAAAAAACCTCAAGAAAAATTTAAATGAAAGGTATCTGAGTTGGAAGTTTCACATTAAAAAAAAAAAAAATAATTCCTCTTCACAAAAGTCTTGAGTCCCATTTTGTTATATACAGAAAAATAAGCAAATTAACCCCCCAAAAACTCTTATAGTAAAATATACTTTCACCAGGAATTCTCAAACTTTTGTTCTCAAGATCCCTTTTCTACTACTGAGGAGCCCAAAGATCTTTTGTGGTGTAAGTTATACTAGCAATACTTATTATATTAGAAATTACAATTGAAAAATTTATAAATATGTATTTTGAATTCACTTAAATGATAGCATCAAATTTTAACACAAATAGCACATTTTTATGAAAAATCACCTATTTCAAAAAAAGGTTTTAGTTGCAAAAGTGGTTTTATTCTATACTTTTGCATATCTCTGTAACATCTGACCTTAGAATATCATATCTACTTCTACATTCAACATTAAAATATAGGTTCAGTTACAGTACAATGAAAAAAATCAAATCTCACATCCTATCTAATAATAGACAAACATGGTAATTGACCGTACCTTCGCTATGCCTCCCATTGGCTAATCAGCATGATATGCAAATTAACCGCCAACAAAGACGGTGGCTAATTTGCATACTGCAGGCAGGGCGGGTCAGTGCCATCCCACCTGCCCTGCCGCCATCTGGGCCTGCTATCTGCGACCCGGAGCGACAGGCGTCCTGTGTGCAAACCAACCCGGGGCGCCGGGTGGGGCAGCAGCGATCGGCCGGCCCGCCCGGGCATCCCGTGTACAACCCGACCCAGGGCGGCGGGGCAGGACAGCGTGGCTCCTCTGTCACCCCAGCTTCCTCATCACAGCTCCCTTGGGGGCCTAAGCCTTTAGTCGGACATCCCCCAAGGGGTCATGGACTGCAAATGGGCACAGGCCGGGCTGAGGGACCCCCCTCCACTGAGAGCACAAATTTTTGTGCACCAGGCCTCTAGTAGATACATAATAGGAAAAGGAAGCAGTGTTTTATTTAACAGCCTTTGGATTTTCTTCTTTGGTACCACACCAAAACTCAACAGTGGCAGTTTTTTAAAGATTGGTTCCCATGTGGAATCTAAACCTATATCAATGAATGTTTGCGTTACATTAAAAACCCTTAGTCTAACTTTGTCTTTGAATGACTCTTTCACCCATGCTAGATTTTATAACATCATATAATCAGTCATTGGGCACTTAGAGGTGTGCATTCATGCAGAATTTTTCATTATATAGTATCAAAAATTGCATTAATGTTGGCACTGATCTCAATCTAAGTGTTAAAAAGTACTGCTAATTGTTTTCCTTGATGTGAAGGCTAAGTTTATTCATTCTTGAGAAGATATCTTCCAAATAGCCAAGTCTGAATTACTATTGTTTGCATGTCATTCTTTTAAGTAAAAACGGTGCTCCAAAAAAAAGGCATCTAATTCAGCTAAACACCCACTTGATGCTGTACCTCTAGTCAACCATCACATGTGGCAGAGGCGCTCATGAACAATTCCTATTTTGTCACAAAAATTTATTTACGTATTTATTTATTTACATTTTCTTTTTTATTGAATTTACTAGAGGCCCAGTGCACAAAAATTTGTGCACTCGGGGGTGGGGGGATCCCCCAGCCTGGCCTGTGCCCTCTCGCAGTCTGGGACCCCTCAGGGGATGACCACCTGCTGGCTTAGGCCCGCTCCCCGGGGGATCGGGCCTAAGATGTCAATCAGACACCCCTCTGGCAGCCCAGCCCTCGGGGGATATCCACTTGCCAGCGGGGAGCAGGCCTAAGCTGCAGTCGGACATCCTTAGCGCTGCTGAGGAGGCAGGAGAGACTCCCACTACCGCTGTACTGGCAGCTATCAGCCTGGCTTGTGGCTGAGCAGAGCTCCCCTATGTGGGAGTGCCCTGACCACCAGAGGGCAGCTCCTGCATTGAGCATCTGCCCCCTGGTGGTCAGTGTGTGTCATAGTGACCAGTCATTCCCAGTCTTTCTGCTATTAGGGTCAATTTGCATATTACCCTTTTAGTATATAGGATAGAGGCCTGGTGCATGGGTGGGGGCCAGCTGGTTTGCCCTGAAGGGTGTCCCGGATCAGGGTAGGGGTCCCGCTGGGGGGCCTGGCCAGCCTGGATGAGGGGCTGAGGGCCTTTTTCAGGCTGGCCACACCCCCTTCAGGGTGGGGGTCCCCACTGGAGTGCCTGGCCAGTCTGGGTGAGGGGCTGAGGGCCGTTTTCAGGCTGGCCAGCGACGGAAGCTCCCAGCCTCTCCTTTTTTTCTTTTTTTTTTATTCTGGGATTTATTTACCTTCTATAATTGAAACATTGTTGCCGTCACTGGCGCTCCCCGCTCTGAGGGCTGCTGCCAGCTGAAAGCAGGTATCTGGGGTTTGTTTAGCTTCTATAATTGAAACATTGTTGCTTTTGGGCTCAGAGCCGGGCCGCGGCAGGCTGGGAACCTTGGCTTCCTCCATTACTGGAGCAAGCAAGCCTCCTGCTCGCTTCAGCTGCGGGGCTGCCGGCCGCCATCTTTGTTGGCAGTTAATTTGCATATCGCTCTGGTTAGCCAATGGGAAGCGTAGCAGAGGGACAGTTAATTACCCTTTTTGTCTTTTATTAGATAAGATTGGGGTGACACTGGTTAATAAAATTATACAGGTTTCAGGTGTACATGTTAAAAAATATTTAAAAGACACATATCTAAGGGGTAAGATTGAATCAAATTATCAACATATATTACATCATTAAGGACATTCTAAAGTGAACCTGCCTTTTGTTTGTTTACTAAGACTGTGTGACAAGATGTGCAATGACTAAGGGACAGTGGAGACATGGCCTAGACCAGGGGTGGGCAAACTTTTTGACTCGAGGGCCACAATGGGTTCTTAAACTGGACCGGAGGGCCGGAACAAAAGCATGGATGGAGTGTTTGTGTGAACTAATATAAATTCAAAGTAAACATCATTACATAAAAGGGTACGGTCTTTTTTTTTTTAGTTTTATTCATTTCAAACGGGCCGGATCCAGCCCGCGGGCCGTAGTTTGCCCACGGCTGGCCTAGACCATGGCTTCTTGTAGCATTAGTACAAATGTCGGCAAAGTGAGTAAAATAGGCAAATAACAAGTGAGTACTCTAGGTAATTGAAGACCTTGAGAGGGGGTCAAGAACCCCCATGGTTCCACAGATGGTATTGTGAGAGACATAATTTTAAACTTTGAGACAGAAAATTTTTCTTTTGATACAAAAAGCAGTAATTTGAAAAAATAGTAATTTGACTAAATTAAAATTAGTAAATCTTGTTTATCAAAATACACCTTTAAAAATGAAGATAGCCCTGGCTGGTGTTTCTCAGTGGTTACTGTGTTGGCCCACGCACCAAAGAGTCACAGGTTAAGGGCATGTACCTGAGTTGCAGGTTCTATCCCCAGCTCATTGGGGTGTGTGCGGAAGGCAACGAATCCATGTGTCTCTCTCACATGCGGGAGGCAACCAGGACTGGTCCTGGTCGGAGGCAGCAGTGAGCACAGCATTACAGCGCCCGAGCCGGGGAACAGGAGTGCTGGTTACTCTCAGACATTACAGACAGATATTGCATCTAAAGCAATAATGAAATGGCATCTAACAGCTCCCTTGGGAGAGCTATTACAGTGTACCTGACTGACATATTGAAATCCTTTGGAAAAGCGAAACACAGCTGACTCTGTGGGCGTTAGGGGTGCCAATCTGCATGCAGTTGACAACCTGCAAATGACTCGTGGCTCCCCAATAGCTATAGCTGGCCCTTTACATCTGTAGTTCAGATCAAAAACAGTGTTCAATCAATCTGTGGCTGGAAAACCATGTTGTGAATGTGAACATACTGTTGTACACGGTGGCTGATTGAATCCATGCATGTGAAACCTATGGATACAAAGGGTCAACTGTATTTATTGAAAATAATCTGTAAGTGACCATGTCAAATGGAATGATCTAAAAAAGACATATACATTCAACCCAACCTGTGGGCTCAGGATTCATAAAGAGCACAGCTCCTTCATTTCGCATGCAATCTGAGCACCACCTTTAGGCTGCACAGAAACACATCTTTTGAATTTAAGTCCTACTCATTTTGAAATGAATACACTTGCTTTGTTGTCACATGCTGTGTCTAACAAAATAAAAATTCACTTAAGGAACTGCCCAATTTATAAGTTATTATCACAATATTTTATTAAAATCAAAGGTTACTGAATCCTCCAACAGGTAGAAAGTACAAAATAATTTAAGTTTGAAGTGTGTTGGAATCACTTCTCTGCTATATTCCCACTCCCACCTCAAGTCCTAGATATTTATATTATTTTCCTTTGGCTACATAAGCCTGAATCTAGAACAAACATACAGGTGGTTGATATTTAGCTAAGTAGTTAAAGCTGTTGGTTTCTCAGAAATGAAAATCTTCCCCACCCCCACAGCAAAGGGACATGCATTAATGCTCTGAGCCCCAAAATCTGGAGAGCTGGGTACTGCGTGCTTAATTGGGAAATGCAAACACCATCCCAGTGAGGCAAAAAGAGGTCATTTCCTTGCCTGGCCCCAGGGAATAGAACCATGTATTCCAAAACAGTGCTGAGAAAGAACAGGCTGGAAAAAGTCAGCAATCCAAGGGCTCAGTCTAATTCCAGACAAAGGAATCAGTTCCCAAAGCTCTGAAGTTGGAATTTTCCTAGATCTACACATCTACACCCCTCTCACCGAAGTCACAGGCTTGTATAGAATTGATGAATATGAGCATAAAGTCCTCTGGACTTCACACGTACTCCCCACAGCTGAGAGGGCCCAGAACAGAGGGACCATAAGAAGCACAGCCCCTTCACCTCCCCGATGCAAGCACTGCTGGGTCAGACACCCCAAGGAGGTCTAAGGGTGGGAAAAGGCTCAGGCCTCTGCAGCCCTGAATCACAGTGCAAAAGAACATCGGCTTCAAATCAGCATGGACAACTAGGGGACTGTGTGGAGCCTGGCCCCGGGGAAGTCTGGCAGACTGAGTCCCAGAAACATCTGATCATTCTGCTGCCATCTGAGACACTCACTGAACCCCCAGTGTTCCTCTGAGAACACACTGCCAGTCACCAGGGATGTGATTCTTACAGGAACAGAGCCCTGTGACGTAGCAAGCACTACCCCCTCATTTTAGAGATGTAAAACTGAAGCACAGACACAGTTAGTAACCATCCTGGTATCACAGGTAGTAAGAAACTGAGCCACAGTCTAACCAAGGTTCGCTGCATGCAACATTATCGTGCACTATCTGCCCCCAACAGAGCAGTCAAGAAAGCTTACTTCACATTGCAAAGCCAAAGCATATGAATTACTCACTGTTGATGAGTTATTCAATATCCAGTTAAGTTTTAACAGTAACGAAAGAGCTGACTAAATTCTCTTCCTATATCAAAATGATATCAAACCCACCTACCATTAAGGGGCTATTCCAGTAGATCTCAACTTGGAAGCATTTCGAACTGCCTGGAGAGTTCTTTGATCTAAAAGAACTCTCTGCCACCTAATGGACAGAGCCAGGGATGCAGCTAAGCAATGCACAGGACAGTTTGACCACAAAGAACTGGAACAAAAAATGTTAACAATGCCAAGGTTGTGAAACCCTGGGCTATACCAAAAATCATAGACAAAAAATCCCCACAAAACAATCCTGACACTCCAGATGGTTTGGAGGCTAGTGATGGGGGGGCCATTTTCATGGCCCTAAAAGTTTGGTGCCTGCCCCACACCTTGCCCTCTTCAGCAGCTCCCATGATGCATCTGTACAACCACAAGAAATGAAGACAGATCCAAGTTCTTAAATGTGCTGGTCTTATGCCTTGCTACGAGTTCTGCTAAAAGTGTTTTAGGGGAAGTGGTTGGAATTAAAAGTTAAGACTCAGTTTGGGCTTTATCAGCTTTTAGCCATTAACCATTACTCTGCCCATTATCACGCATAATCAAAAGTTGGCTCTGTTTGTAGCAACGACTCAGGGTTTTGATCTTTGTGAGTTTTAGAGTCTGAATAGGAGGCCCAGGAAGGACCTGGCAGTCAAAACAGAGTCAAGCTTATGCCTTGGTAAAGAGGAAGCTCTTAGGTGCTGCAATTCAGCTTAACAAACACATGGGGATATTTCTAATGTAAGAACTAGCAGTTTCTCAAAGTATGTGACAATATCATTCATCCGATTATGAGTTAAATTCAAGCATTTTGTCAATGACCTAGACTCTAACTGAAGGGGAAGTCAATGGGCCATGGTGGCCAGGAGTCAGGAAAATCAAGTCAGAGCTGACTGAGGATTCACAAAAGTGAGCAGCAGCAGCAAGCAGAGACATCGCCGCTCCAGGGCCCAGGGAACCAGTGCACAGGCACCTGAACCCCTGCAGCAGCTCTGGGTCCCAGTGCAGGCTCCACCCCTGCCGGTTAATGTCTTTTGTTCTCAACTCCACTAGGAACAGTTGATTCCATGCCTTTACTTAGACATCAGTGCAGGACATAGAAAGCCGAGTCAAAATCAAAAGTCAGAAACACATTTCTACTTTCAGAAAATGGCAAATAAAACGGAGGTTCTCCATGCTGTGGCACCTGGAGGCTAACTGGAGAGAGTGAAGGAATCCACACCTGTAGCCACTGAAAACCCTGATCAAAAGCAGGTCACGCACACTCACAAACTCACACACACTCACAAACTCCCACGCACACATGCATCTTCTCTTAAAAAATAGGGTCTAAGTGACTCCTAAAGGCAAGACTGCAGAAGACTGCTGAAGGGCCTGTGTACATGCTCAGACTCATCAACAAGCACAAAATATGCTGCCCATACAGCCCCACTGGCCTAGAGCTGAACTGATCTGAGTTTGAACTTGTCTAGTCATGTTAGCTGCCCAATTTGCTTTTGGTGAGTTACTTGGCATTCGAAGCATCTGTGCGCTCATTTGCATGATAGAGGTAAAAGAAACTCACTGGCAAGACTCTATTGTGTTACCCCAAATTTCAGGCAATCCATGTCCCCCCCACTGTGCCATCACCTCAAGTGTCTTGGTGAATGTACCTAGTAGCTCTCTCTGCCCAAAACTCCCCCCCTTTCCCGCGTTGCCTGACTAACTGGAGGGAGCACACTGTCCGCACTCATTGTCACGTGCTCTCACCCTTCCTGAAGCTGGCTGGTGCTGGTGCTCGTTCTGCTTCCGTGCTGCTGCCTCCCATGACAGCCCCTGCTGCACCCCGAAGTGCCACTTTGTTCAGCTTCCTTCTAGACTGTGACCTTCCTGAGAGGTCCCTTGGCCGATGGATTTCCACAGTGCCTAGCAAACATGTTCTGATAAGCAAATGAACAGAAGGTCTTGGCAAAGGAAGAAAATTGGGAATATGCTAGTGGTTCTCAACCTGTGGGTCGCGACCCCTTTGGGGGTCGAATGACCCTTTCACAGGGGTCGCCTAAGACCATCAGAAAACACATATATAATTACATATTGTTTTGTGATTAATCACTATGCTTTAATTATGTTCAATTTGTAACAATGAAATTGGGGGTCACCACAACATGAGGAACTGTATTAAAGGGTCGCGGCATTAGGAAGGTTGAGAACCACTGGAATATGCAAAGCCAAAGGTTACAATGCATCTTAAGAACACAAGAGTTCAACAAGGAGAAATCCATACCATCAAGTGCTACAGAGAGGTTAGGAAAAGTAAGTGGGGAAAGAAGGATAAATTATAAGTGATGTCCCTGGCAGCCTATGGAAGCTGTGAGTGTCAAACATTCAATGTTCAGGGCAATGAAGGAAGATAAGAGGCTTATTCTTTCAGGTGAAGGAGAGAGTGAGCTTCCCCAGCTGAGCTAGAGGGAGCTCAGACCAAAAGCCACGAGGAGAGCAGAAGGAGCCAGCCACTGTGAGAATTTAATAAGGAGCAAGTAGAAACAACTTTATGAGAAGCAAGAGGGATGGTCAGTTACAGAGAAAAATATAGTGATTTCCATGAAATAAACTGGCATACTTGTAATGACTTCCTCTTAACAGAGGTCTTGGGCCTAGAAGCAAAGAACATTATTTACTAACCCACAAGGACATTGGGGAAAGAGGCAGGGCCAAAAGTCAAGACACAAGAAATTCTAAAATATCCAACTGACCTTGGAATAAGAAAGGCCAGGAGCCCCCTAACCGGTTTGGCTCAGGGGATAGTTGGCCTACAGACTAAAGGGTTCCGGGTTCGATTCCGGTCAAGGGCATGTACCTTGGTTGCTGGCACATCCCCAGTAGGGAGTGTGCAGGAGGCAGCTGATCAATGTTTCTCTCTCATTGATGTTTCTAACTCTCTATCCCTCTCCCTCTCCCTTCCTCTCTGTAAAAAAATCAATAAAATATATCTTTTTTAAAAAATAGAAAGGCCAGGAGCATGACGACATACTTAGAATTAAGACAATTGAATAGTATAAAAGATTTTTAAAGATAAAATATAAAATATTTATCACATGATCTCACTCATATGTGGGATATAATGATCAACATAATTTGATGAACAAGAATAGATCCAGAGACAAATGGTGTGCAGGGGGGAGGAGGGGAGGAGTTAGAGAGCAACCAAAGGACTTGTATGCATGCATTTTAGCATATCCAATGGACACAGACACTGGGGCGGTGGGGGCTGACATATGTAAAACTTTAGACAATAAAATATATATATATAAGATATTTAATAGCAAGTTATTACTAAATATGTCAAGACTGACAATGCAGTCCTTACAGAAATCCCTCCATTCAACCCATTCTAACTGCTCTGGAAACCATCACATACTGGCATCAAAAAGGAAAATAAAGAGTAGAATCAGGACAAGGGAGATAAAACCAGCAGTGATGAGAAAATGGCTTTAGTCCATTTAGCAATGTACACAATGATTACACACACCTATACTATTTTCTAGCGTTATAAGAGTCATTGGGAGACAAATATGAAAAGATCTGGGGCATCGGTTAAAGCTTTTGATGCTTGGACTTGGAATGGCAAGAGGTAGGAGAAGACACCAGACTGTCATTTCCTAAGAACTGAACAAAGGACAGGAAGAAGGATGCTCATCAGAGGCGGGCGCTGAGAAAAGGGTGATTTGAAAGCAATTCATTCTCCATATACATTTCTTTCTAATTATGAAATATTTCAAATATAAAAAATAAAAGTGCAGAAACTAATGTTTGCAAAACCAATGTACCCATTCACTCAGTGTTAACTGGTAGTAATATTTAGCCATAATGGTTTCCAAATTTAAGGGATGAAATACCAGAAATATAGCAAAAGCCCAACCACCCTACACCAGCCTTCTCCTCCTTCCTCCCCAGGACTAAGTGCTGCCATGAAGCTAGAACACCTCATCCTGACCAGATCATGCTCAGCACCACCGTGGACCACATGTAATTTTGCTCCACAAGGAACTTCATCCCTTTTTTTTTTCCCTAAAGAGAACTTCATGACATTTTAGGAATATTACAGAAAATATAAGATTTCTTTATCACTTATTCTCAAGTAGATTTCTATAACATACATAATTACATTTCCAGGAAACCATGAGAGTGAGTTATTGATGACGAAATCTGAATGAATAGACTAAAGAGAATCCTAGACTTCAGGGCTACCTATAATGGAACTGATTCCTATCTGGAGTCCTAACTACAGTAAAGAAAAACAAGGTGTTTTTTTTTACCCTCCTCACCAAATGTTAAATGTACCCTGTGTACAGGATCTTCAAAAAACAAACATGCTACTGAAAATGTGGTCACTGGGCCAACATCACACCAACTACAGACCTATGGGATCTGAGTGTTCATTTCCGCGAGATCCCCAAGTAACATGTGTGCACAGTAGTTTGAGAAAAGCTGTTTAAGAAGGTGACAACCTCAACCAAACTCATCCTTTCCTTGCCAGACAACATGCTTTCAGGTGTTATCTCTGCTCACATCCCTCTCATCAGACCGGCAGTCATCAACCAGGCTCAGCGTGGTCCCCTCAGGATACTTGGCAACATTTGGAGACATCTTATTACAACTATCTAGGACAAGCATGTCAAAATCGCGGCCAGCGGGCCACATGCCTTTTGTTTAAATGAGGCATGCAGTCCGCCGGCCGTGAATTTGACATGCTTGATCTAAAAATACTTTATGTCCAACACTCTCAAGAATTTGTAAGTTTTCCACAGGAGTTCACACCAAATCAATAATCACTAATATTGACAGCCAAGACCAGTATAGAAAGACAAGTGAACATGTTGAAATATTGCACAATTTTACAAGATGAATTTTAAAAGTATTTACACTGCTACCATACATACTTCTCCAATAAAAACACTCTGGTATTCATTTAACTTAATTAATTCATTTTTCTCCTACAACATAGGATCATCTGTAAAGAAATACTCTGGCCACTTCAAGATGACAAGCATTCACTGAAAATTACTTCATTGAAAAGAAACTTCATACAAAAAATTTTTAAAGGTAATTGAAAAAACCCTCTAGTATTATCACAAGGTTTAATAATTTCATCAAAATGTCATGAAGGAATAATTTCCCTTCTTCAGAGAAAGTAGAATTAAGGCACACGATCAGAATGGTGGGAGATGGCCCAGATAGAAGAGAAAAATGGGTCACTGTAATTACTCAGAAGATGAGTAATGACCTCAGCATGTGTGGTTTTTAAAAATATATTTTTATTGACTTCAGAAAGGAAGGTAGAGGGAAAGAGAGATAGAAACATCACTGATGAGAGAAAATCATTGATCGGCTGCCTCCTAAACACCCCATACTGGGGATCAAGACACAACTGGGCATGTGCCCTGACCGAGGAATCGAACCGTGACCTCCTGGTTCAAAGGTCGATGTTCAACCACTGAGTCACGCCGGCCTGGCTCAGCATGTTTTTATTCAGATGAATATATTTCTGGGGTGAGCAATGCTTTGCATGGCCCTGTGTCAACTAAATTCTTCTCATCAGAGAGAGGCGTACAGTTATATGCAACACCCTTCCACTTGAAAACACTTAGTGCAGCACCCTGAGACTTTACACAGCACGAAAAGACAAGTGCATGCACCATCTACATTAGAATAACCGTGGAATGGATATTCTAGCTGTGCAAAGAAGTTGAGAGAAAGCAATTCATAGGCCACTATTACAGAGCTGTCTTTGGGCTTATAAATTCCATTCCACCACATTCTTTAATTATGTTACCAAACACCCAGAGTCATGGTCTACAGAGACTAAAACATTTGGTGCTATTTTACTCCACTCTCCCTTGCCTGCATTTGAGGAACAAGGAAGAGTTCCACCTACGAGAAATTGAAGACTTATACAGTTAAGTGTCTTTTAAAAGTTCTACCACATAGAGAGATCTTTAGTGAGCAGTGTTTGCATTCCTGAAGGCTCAAAGTTAATGTAACGACCACTTTCATTACAGAAATTCAGTTATCATCTCAGAATTAACTGCCTTGGGGGCAGGGCTGGCTATGGCTCCACAAACTGACTGCCCACTTTTTCAGTTGATCATCACCCAGAGGTCCTTTTCCTATTTTTCCCCTTCCCTTTGCCTGTCTTTATCTTTAATGGGCTGGAGCAAGGAGCTTAGAAACCGTAAATCAAATGGGAGCATGGGGCAGGCGAGGAAGGGTTATTGGGCCACCCCAAGACATTCTTTGTTTCCTTTCTGGTTCATTTGGTTCTTATTTATCTTTACGTGCTGTATAAAACCAGCATTTCTTCATTTCCGAAACGACTTAACGTTTCAGTAGGTCCCTTTATTTGGGCATTAAATCATCTCTAGACTAAAGATAAGGAGGAGAGACTGGGCAAATGTTTCAAGGTCAAAGTGATACATGTCTCATAAGCTTGTCCTGTTTTTCATTCAACACATAACCCTGCCTTTTTGTCTCAATATATAAAATTGGCCTCACTTGCTGTAGATGCCTTATGATAGCTCCTTTTTCACACATCTCTCAATCTATCACTATACAAAAAGACTGCCATGCTCCAAGACTCCAAGATCAAGCGCAGTAAAATATGTACCTACAGGACACAATACCCTACCATCAACACTACTGCTAAAGGAAACACTACCTAAGAGCTGGAAAAGTACTACCAAAATTGTCTTGGATTTACCTTGAGCTTTTTACTCATGCAGAGTGTCCCTTATGTTCGCCTCTGCTGGATTCAAGCAGACAGCAGGGCAGGCAACAGGGATGACCCACACCTTCCCCCAGCATTTCTCAAACCTTAACATCCTAAAAGGGAAACTGTTGCAATTGCTTAAAAACAGGTCAAAACCACAAATTATTTGAGGGAAAACACCCATTCCAGCACACCTTGAGTATCCACTGCAGAAGGCAGGCCTGCTCTGGTTCTGGGCTAGTCAACGATTCTGCCAACCCCAGAATAGAAGCAGGGCTGGCAGTGGTGTGGGCACCAGGGCACATGCTCAGGTCCTCCTCACTCTGAGGAACCTGGAAACAGTTCTGGACCCAGGGTGTTAGGCTACAGGCAGACATGTTGCAGATCAAAAATGTACGTCCCAAGACTGAGAAAATGTCTTTACACAGTTTCTATAAGAAAAGGAACTGCGGCTCTCAGTAGATCACTACTGGGAAATTCGTCACTGTCTATATGTTATGGCTTTTATAATCCTATCTAATAAGAGAGAAACATGGTAATTAGCCGTACCTCCGCTACCTTTCCCATTGGCTAATCAGGGCGATATGCAAATTAACTGCCAACCAAGATGGCGGCCGGCAGCAAGGCAGCTTGAAGCGAACAGTAGGCTTGCTTGCTTCAGTGATGGAGGAAGCCAACGTTCTCTGCCTGCGACTGCCGGCCTCTGAGCTTGCAGTTTAAAACATTGTTACAAATATAGAAGCTAAACAAAACCCCAGAAACCTGCTTTCAGCCAGCTGGGATCTCAGAGCTGGAGTTGAAACAATGTTTCAATTATAGAACCCAAACAAACCAGATACCTGCTTTCAGCAGCCGAGGCCTCAGAGCTGGAGCCAAGCCTCAGAGCTAAAGCTGGCCCAGAAT
>NW_005356635.1:3602334-3664837 GCF_000412655.1 Myotis brandtii
ACAAATTTTTGTGCACTGGGCCTCTAGTCTATAATAATAAAAGGGTAATATGCTAATTAGACCGGACGTCATTCCAGATGTCCTTCCGGACAAAGCCGGCAGCCGGAGGGAAGCCAGCCTGGGTCCCAGTTGCCGGGTGCCTGCAGGCGGCCAGAGGGAAGCAAGCCCAGGTCCCGGGTGGCAGAGGGAAGCCGGTGCCAGCAGCCGGGGGAAGGAAGGCCTACTCTTGCACGAATTTCGTGCATCAGGCCTCTAGTCTATAATAATAAAAGGGTAATATGCTAACTAGACCAGATGTTATTCCGGAGTAATCCGGACCCAGAGTGAAGCCCGGGTCCAGGGTGCCTGCCGTCGGCTGGAGGGAAGTAACTCGGGTCTCGGGTGCAGCCGGAGGGAAGCAGCCCAGGACTGTCTGCCGAAGGTGGTGCTAAACTGGCCCCCACCCAGCTCTGGGTAACTAAAGATTGTGGGGAGACAGTGCATCTTTGCTTCCCACAATTGCTCCCCACCTCTAGCAAGTTAGAGATTCCAGTGGGTACCCCAGCCTTCTACAAGATGACCACCGGGGCACAGATGACTTGAGCCAGATGTGCGACTTCCCCTGGACAAAAGCCATGCCCCATGGGTTTCTTTGGGAGAGGGTTACTGTGAGGCCCAGAGTTCTGGGAGGTAAGCCTTGGATCACCCTGTACTCCACCCAACCCCTAAGGAAGGAGGGCTTGAGCTGGTGAGGTGACAGAATGAAACCTGCCTAGGGAGGGCAGAGACACAATGAAACACTTCAGACTGTCCCTTCTGGCCAGGAAAACCGAGGCCAGGGCAGCAAGAGACCCCGTCAGTCCCCCTCTACCCCCGGCAGCCGGAGGGAAGCCAGGTCCCGGGTGCCGGAGGGAAGCCGGTGCCAGCAGACAGGGGAAGGAAGGCCTACTCTTGTATGAATTTTCATGCATTGGGCCTCTAGTGTTTCTATAAGAAGTAAAATTTGGCTATCAAAGATTTCTGAAAATTCTTCACTATTTCATTAGATAATTGCATTTTATATAGTTAATATTTCCTCTGCTTCAAATGCATTAACATGTACTTTTTTTTTACTTAATATTTTAAACTCTAGCACACTGGCTGAGGAGGGAGGGGCTGTGTCCCCAGAACTGGA
The DNA here is from genome assembly GCF_000412655.1 of Myotis brandtii. NCBI lineage: Eukaryota > Metazoa > Chordata > Mammalia > Chiroptera > Vespertilionidae > Myotis > Myotis brandtii. Next base: position 3,603,488 of record NW_005356635.1, read on the forward strand.
ACCCCTGGGAGCATACAGCATACCCCTGTGAGACTGGCTCTTAGACTAAGCTGCATCTGACCACCAAGGAACAAGAAAAATAATTACTAGACACAGAATCTGTCACAGTGGATGTTAAAAATAGAAAATGTGGGCCCTTTGCTTTTTAAAACATGAAAAAAGCCACAGAAGACCTGCAACTGCAAAGTAGCAAATGAGGGTAAACGAGCATGATCAGACCAGATATGCAGGGGACAGGACAAGATTTGCTTCGAAAGGCAGGCCAGGGACTGGCAGTCAAGTGGCTTCGGTTGTGCCGTGTGGCGTGAAGCGTGCGCAGAGGCAGGATCTGTGAGAAGCAGCACACAGTTTGCATTGTGATCTTTTATTTGGGATGTGACTGGACTTCACATCCCACAGTTCCACTTTCTCACACTACCTTTATTTCACTGACTTCACTCCCTGTGTGAAAAGCAGTGCTTTAACCAGAAATACAAAGACAAACAAGTTACATCCTCTGACCTCAAGGAACCCACAGTCCTTCACAATCCTTCCCGGACCTCTGACTACATTTCTTGAGAGGAGGGCTTCGTGTCTTATATTCCCATATTACATATTCATTTATTTCACAAATACTTTAACTACCTAACATTCTAAATATATGGTAGGAATACAATGGTAAAACATGACATGGTCTCTCCCCTGTAAAGGAGCCTACACAAAGAGGAGAAACAAAAAACAAAGGCAGAGAGCTGTGTTGTGACAGGAGAGAGGCACAGAACTCTGAGCACACAGGTGGAGCCCCACACCCAGGCACCCTCCAAGGCTTGGGTGGAAAAGTCTCCTGACAAAACTGATACTCAAGCTGAGGCCTCAAGGATGAAGGAAAGTTACCCACCAAGAAGGTATCAAAGGAGTTTCCACACAAATGAAAGTTTGTGCAAAGGTCCAAAATGAGAGAATTCGTGGAGCCTAGAGGAGTGGGAGGGTCCCAGACAGCTGGAATTCACTGGAGGAGGAGGGAGCGGCCATCAGACCAAATGGAGAGCTCAGCATTAAAGAGCCAGAATTTCTTCCTGAGGGCAAGATGTTGTTTTATATATGAGATGGGCAGTAAATATTTTCTTTGATGCATCAAATAGTCTTTCAAAGCAGTTCTACTCTTCCCTGTGCCCTGAATCAGTATGGCTGACATCAGCAAAAACATGTAGGCGCCCCTAACACAGAAGGTTCTGGGTAATACCTACAACAGTGGTGTCCAATAAAAGTACGATGCAAGCCACATATGTAATTTTAACTTTTCTAGTAGCCATATTCTTAAAAAGTAAAATTAAGATTACTAATACATTTTGTTTAACAAATATTTCTAAAATATTATTTCAAATGTGGTCAATATTAAAAATATCAAGACATTTTACTTTCTTTTTTTGTACAAAGTCTGTAGAACTCGGTATGCACTCTGTACTTGCTGCACATCTCCATCTGGAGCGGCCACAGGTCCAGGGCTCTGCATGTGGCCGTGGCTCCGTACTGAACAGGGCAGACTGAAAATGCACTGTGAAAGCATTTCTTAGGTCTACGGTACTTGTTGTTGTGCTGGTATTCCAAATCACTTTTTCAATGGGAAAAAAAAACACAGAGAAAAGCTCACTTCTGAAAGGTATCCAGAGCCCCATATCAGTAACACCAGCTACAGTGGGTGTGTATGCTTGCCAGACACTGTGCTGTGCCCACAATATGTGCAGGGCAGGCTTTCTAAAGAGTAAGGTCTGTATCAACAGCTCTTAAACCTAGTATATTAACAAAGCTCTGAATTAAATGAAACAGAAACAGATTAGTTCTCTGCTTTCCGTTTTATTACCTTTTGAGACTATATTTAAATGAGTATGTCCTAGGATTTTGGAGTTTTATAGGGAACCACTGTCATTTAAGGAAATGCTTAGGGTTCTCAGGTTCTTAGGGTTGGCAAAAATCTGCTTTGCCAATTTTTCTTTCCTGTCACCTGACTACTCTGTGTTTGCCTTAAAAAAAAAAAAAAAAAAAGAGCAGGGAGGTAGAAGGGGAGGTGTCTAATATATAAAAAAAACTTCATTTCAAGAATGTGGTGGGTCTGATTATATTCACCGTCTTTTTTTTATATATATATTTTATTGATTTTTTACAGAGAGGAAGGGAGATGGATAGAGAGTTAGAAACATCGATGAGAGAGAAACATCGATCAGCTGCCTCCTGCACACTCCCCACTGAGGATGTGGCCGCAACCAAGGTACATGCCCTTGACCGGAATCGAACCTGGGACCCTTCAGTCTGCAGGCCGATGCTATATCCACTGAGCCAAACCGGTCAGGGCTATATTCACTGTCTTTTGCTTTATTATCTGGCAATTAACTTGGAAGGCCCTAAGTGCCCTGAGTGAATATTTCACTTCATTTTCCAGGCCGCTCCTTCGGAAGTCACAAAATGTTGAATTCCACCACCTCTCAGCCTCCTGCGGAGTCCTGCTCCCAAAACCCCGTCATAACACAGCAAATCATTCCTGTGCTTTACCTGCTGGTCTTCATCGCGGGCGTGCTGCTCAATGGTGTGTCGGGGTGGGTCTTCTGCTACGTGCCCAGCTCCAAGAGCTTCATCGTCTATCTCAAGAACATTGTGGTTGCCGACTTCCTGATGAGCCTGACCTTCCCCTTCAAGATCCTCAGCGACTCGGGCCTGGGCCCCTGGCAGCTGGGCGTGTTTGTATGCCGGGTGTCGGCCGTGCTCTTCTACGTCAACATGTATGTCGGCATCATGTTCTTTGGGCTCATCAGCTTCGACAGATATTACAAAATCGTGAAGCCTCTCCTGACTTCTTTCATCCAGTCGGTGACTTACAGCAAACTCCTGGCAGTGACGGTGTGGCTGCTGATGCTCCTGCTCGCTATCCCCAACATTATCCTGACCAACCAGAGTGCTAAGGACGGCACACATGTAAAATGCATGGAGCTTAAAAACGAACTGGGACTCAAGTGGCACAAGGCATCAAACTACATCTTCGTGGGCATCTTCTGGATTGTGTTCCTTCTGCTAATCATTTTCTACACTGCCATCACAAGGAAAATCTTCAAGTCCCACATGAAGTCCCGAAAGAATTCCATTTCCGTCAAGAGGAAATCCAGCCGCAATATATTCAGCATCATGCTAGTATTTTTTGTCTGCTTTGTACCTTACCACATTGCCAGAATCTCCTACACACAGAGCCAAACAGGAGCCCCTTTCAGCTGCCAGTCCAAGGAAATCTTGTACTATGTGAAAGAATTCACTCTGATACTGTCAGCAGCAAATGTGTGCTTAGACCCCATTATTTATTTCTTTCTATGCCAGCCATTTAGAGAAATCTTGTGTAAGAAATTGCACATCCCACTAAAAGCTCAGCATGATCCGGAAACTTCCAAAACCAGGAGGGGAAATACGATGCACGAAAGCACAGATACGCTGTGATTTCCCACCTTTCAAATGAGGTCCCTGTGTGCGTGTTGTAACTTTCATTTACACAATGAGAGGAGTAAATGGGGAAAGGCCGTGATAGTAAGCATCGTCACTGAGCATTACTCTCCAATTAGTATAATAACTAAAACGTAAGTTTCCATGCTTTTGTGTGACATCAAAGAAAAAATAATACATACATTTTTCAATCATACCAAAATAGAAGGTTTAAATTAAACACTCATCTGGTCAGTTAATATAGAATTTTAAGCAGCAAATAAGAAAATAGACAGCATTCAAGACAATTCTCAGGGGTGTGTTTCCTCTCTAAATGCAATAATTAAGTTAGTAAGTTATGGGAAGTTTTTTCAACAGGATCATCAAGACCAACTTAAAGGCAGGCAACAGCTAGAAGCCTGTTGTAGTGAGGGAGTCAAGCTGTCTGATTTGAAGGAGAAAAAGGAGACACCCACTGATCTATCTCATGGCATTTCAAAGGAAAATAGATATAAATTATGTACTTTGCAATAAAAAATGTAATTTTTTCTGATAGTTTTTTGAGGATGATATAAATACATTTTTAATAACGTCCTCTGCAGAGATTAGTTAAGCCACTTCATGAGCCTGGTGTTCCGGTGTTAGAGTATTTTTAAAAATGGGCTCAAGCCCTGGCTGGTTTGGCTCAATGGATAGAGTGTTGGCTTGTGGACTGAAGGGTCCCGGGTTTGATTCTGGTCAAAGGCACATGCCCAGTTTACAGGCTCAATCCCCAGTAGGGGCTGTGCAGGAGGCAGCCGGTCAATGATTCTGTCTCATCATTGATGTCTCTCTCTCTCTCTCTCTCTCTCTCTCGGCCGGTCAATGATTCTCTCTCATCATTGATGTCTCTCTCTCTCTCTCTCTCTCTCTCTCGGCCGGTCAATGATTCTCTCTCATCATTGATTAAAAAAAAAAAAGTGGGCTCGACCAAGGGAAGCTAGATATGGGCACGTGTTGCGACGACTTCTCCTGTTCATGGCAGGGACAAAAAACAGGATGCCTGGGAGAAAGACTCTCTCTCTCTCTCTCCCTCTCTCTCTCTCTCTCAGGCTGGCCACATACATTCTTCCCTGGGGAGGAGGAAACAACTTTCTTAGAAAGCAACTGGACTATATAAAAAAAATATCTAAAATGTATAATAATGAGTGACAAGTTATTCATAAAATGAAAACTTACACATCACATTTTATGAAAAACAATGAATTAAAATGGGCTATGGTTGCTGGCTTATGACTTATGAAAACAATCTTTCTTTGCTAGTAACCAGCTGGAAGACATTCAGCCCATCTTTCCAATGTTCTTTTCAAACATTTTTGTAAGTCATGTTTATATATATATATCATTCTTTACTGTATATGTACTAATAAAGAAACTATTTTTAATAGTCTCATTTTTAAAAAAATAATCAAGATATGAAAAAAATATTACCAGATTTCCTCATAGTCAAGACATGGGGTGGTTTGTTTAAGGCACTCAATTATGCATGTTAATAAGGACACTCAAATTGTACTTGCTTCTCATTTTTCAAATAAGTATTGCATATGCTCCATCAGATTTTAGGCAAAACTCAGAAAGCACACCTTAAATTGAAGAAGAGATGGGAAGGTTTTTATACTCTGTGCCCACTTTTTATCCTTGTAAAAGCTCCCTGCTCCCAACTCTGGGTCAAAAAACACAATTGCCAACCTACTATAAGCATGCTAGCTAAAACTAAGCTTGCTCTACTTGTTTGGCTAAATATATTTGCAAAAGAAATTGACTGAGTTTATTCTTCATCCTTTCCATGGACCAGGACAAATTACTAAATGCCGGTGTTTTAAATGCCCCTATTGGGCACGGGCAAAATGAAAGTAACAAAAAGAAGGTGGGTTGCACATGGAGAATGCCTTTGTATCGCCGTGCCAAAACAGATCAGCAATGTAAAAGGCAAGATTTCTCAAAAACAACATGCAATGCAGATAAGGATTCTGTGAAGCAAGAGGTGGGGGACAGTTACTACATCTTAGAACTTTCAGGTCAGGGCTACAACAAAAGGAAGCTGTTAGAGCACTGGCAACAATAGTTAACTCTGACTTCGAGGAGGTCACCAGCACCAGTGCAGGCAGGCGACAGGGAATACACACTCCAGGCCCTTCTGTAGAGAAAGCTATAGTGCAGGTCTTCAAGTGTCAGGCTGCCTGTGCGGTGTTTACACCCAGGTGCTGTGGTGGAAAGGATGGCAATATAAGTTTGGTTGTAAGAAAATGGAAAATAGAGAATGTTAAAGATGACGGTGAGCCTGGCCGGTGTGGCTCAGTGGTTGAGTGTCGACCCATGTATGGAGAGGTTGTCAGTCCAATTCCTGGTCACATGCCTGGGTTGTGGACTCGATCCCCGGTGGGTGGTGTGCAGGAGGCAACCAATTTCTGTTTCTCTCTCATTGATGTTTCTATCTCTCTTTCCCTCTCCTTTCCACTCTCTCTAAAAGAAAAATCAATAAAAAACATAATTAAGAAAGAGAAAAAAAGATGATAGTGAGCTGAGAGCTTGAGCCTCACCAAGAGGCCAACAGGCACTTAGCTTCAGTCAATTGGGTCCATGTGTTTTCAAGCCACACAATTTTGAATTCCAGGGCAGCAGTGAAAAGAAAACATATGTGTGGATAGAATGATATACCGACAGCTGCTCTGCAACATCTTACATGCAGAAATCTAATAGAAAGGGACTCAGAAGTGGCTCTTGACTGAAACGAAAATGCCCCTTAATAGGAATCCTCATGTTTTCTTGAACTAAACTGAGGCTCTATGTTGATGCGTAATTGATTCAACCACCTATACAAAAATACTCTAAGTGTTTTTATAAAAGAAACATTTGACACAAGAATCAAGAAACAAAGAAATCACAGTCATATAAAAAGGTTACACATGAAACCCACCCACAGGGAGGCCCTCACCTTGCAACTGTCTTTTACAAAATGTCATCATCAGCAATGCCCACTTGTTGGTTATATCCTCAGCTTCCACACTCTCTTTTCTCAGCAGTCAAAGCAAACTTTTTTCCTTTGGGAAATTCACCTTTCCCTGTTCTCAGCCATATACAGTCCTGGAGCCCATCCTGTCCCTGAGCTCAGGATGAGGCCATAACTGATAACCAGCATGTCCAACTCCACTGGCCACAAGCTGAGAGGGAACAGGACTCAATGTGAGCAAGTCCTAAATTCCTGAGAAATTCTCCAAAGGGCTTGCTGTCAACATGCAAAGTCCCGAGTGCTTCTTCCATCGGCCACCACAAAAGCAAAGCTCACAGCTTTCTCTGAGTTGAAACTAACCCTGCACAAGGTGGCCAGAGAAGTGTTACCAACCCAGCCCTGGTTCAGTGACAAAGGCCCTTCATCAGCCTCAACTAAGGCCGGTCCTACAACTGTGGACACTCAGCTAATGAATCTCTTCAATAGCATTAGCGCTATTTTCATTGTATTTCTTTGTCACGTACAAATGAGAAACTCCTGATATATTTGGATTAGCTTAAAAAGTAGTCCAGGAACTCTAGAAAACACCTTACACCAGCTGTGCTACCATCTGATGTAGTCTGTCCTTAACCGCCCTGCATCCTCTAACTGACACTGGAGAAAGAAGGAAAGTCAGTATCTTTATTCATACAGACCATATCTGTAACACCAGGAGACTGCATCCTTACAATTACACACAAAACAGGTCATCCCCTCCACAAGGACCAGGGCTGTGCTCTGAGAAGCAGCATGTGAGGTGTGTGCTTGCGTGGGGGGACCGGCGGCACCCAGTGCTCTTCAAAGGAAAACCACCATTTCCTCTCGGTCACCTATTGTCTGCAAGTAGCCAATGGCACGCAGACTTCCGTTTCATGACAAGAAATCCCCACCAGAAAACACTTCAACAAAATGTAGTTTTCCTTTCTCACAAGCCACTCTGAAAAATGCTTCAATCATTTCATAGCACTGTTTGTACAAAATGATTAAATATTGTATTACTTTATCAGTAGTAAATATATTTTTTAAACCTTATTGATAAACTAGCTACAGAAAAGAAAAAAATTATTCCATGAAATAAGGTTTCCAGGTTGATAAGGAATAGAAGTGGCTCCATTCCCATCTCCCCACCTCCAGAAGCTGAGGGAAAAGCAGGAGGCAGAGTTATAAAATGAGGCCCATCTCAACCACAACAACAGATATAAAAACTACTTTCACCAGTAAAGTTTATGAGGCTACTTGTTACCTTTTGAAGGCCCTCACTGTATAATTCTGACTCCTCTCATGGTCAAAGTTAAGATCTCCCAACCCACCTCACCCCACTTCCAAAACATGATCTTTATTCAGTGCTCTGGGGACCAACAATGCAGGACTCTGGGTCAGGGTCATCCTGCTGTTCCACCCCCATGGAATCAGTACATCCGGGGAAGCCCAGAGCTACACTATTTCCCTCTCCCTCCCAAATCACAGTCACTGGTGAACTGCTAAGCCCTCAAAGTGCATAGCAAAGTCCCACAGGCTTATTCCCTATCATTTCATCCCTGGAAATAAAGGACACCAAAAGGTGGCTTTTATTATCTCCATATAAAATGTCATATTACTTAAAACAATTTCTTGATAATCCTTTTTCTACAGTAAATTGTAACTTGCAGATTTTTCAAGCTATTAATTATTCATGTTCCACACTGAGTCCTTAGCTTTCTGAGAGAATACCAGCTCTCTGACCTCTCACTGAAATGAGGAGTTAATCTTCATTTTGTTTCTAAAGTACAAGCCAATTTCAGCCTGGTATCATTTTTTTAAAGTACATTATATTATGTTTGATATTATTAAAGCATTTAGCAGAATAAAAAGGTAATTTTTATAGGAAATGCAGTGTTTCCATTAACGTTGTTCAAAATGAGAGCTTCTGAAGTGTTTACAAGTTTACATTCAGATGTCCGGGTGGTGACAGACAAAGCACTGAGGAATATTTAAAATCTAACTGAGAGGAATAAAGAGCAATCTGCGCTACATAAAAATAATGAGATGGCACTAAAAACACAGGAAGTCAACACACCCGATTCTCTCTTCCTCACACTTCCCTCCCCAGCATTGAACCCTGGTCGCTCCCCTCCCACTGCCATGCATTTCCAATCCTCAAAGCCTCTCAGCTAACATGACTTTAGTCCTCTAACGGGCATTTTGCCTTCCACTTTCTCCCCTGACCCCACATACTCTAACACCGCAGCTTTACCTACTGCTGCACTGCCACACAACTTTCCTGAGCTCTCCCCTGCTTACTCAAGCATCCAAGGCTGACCAGGTCGATCCAAGATTTGGTCTCATCTCTGTCCTCACACAGATCCTGCTCAGATACTCCAAGTACCCAGAATGCCTGCGAGTCCCCAAACACACTTCGCACTCCCCAGTCATGCCCGTCATGCCCCAAGCATGCCACCATCCTCCCACTTCTCAGAAGCATCCCTTCATCCTACCTGGGCATCTCCTGGATTCACAGGTTCTAACAGCCAGTAGTAATTTTGGATCACTGCAGGTCCTGCATATTCTTGTCACCCTTCTACGTTGTAACCTTCTAAAAGTCACAAAAATATTCCCTAGCATGGGCGCTAAGGAGGCAGCCTGCAAATCAGTAAATATTTGTTGCTGGATTTTTTCTTTACTTCATCAAAAAACAAAGATTCACATGAAAAGAAAGGGAGAATTCCTCTAAAGAACCTCCTCCTGGAAAGTAACAACAGGTTGTAAAATGGAGAGTTATGAGCTTTGAAAATGTGTTACTCATACTTCATTAAAAGGGGAGCATAATGACACAAGTGGAAAAGAAAAAAATGAACTCAGTGACTAAAAAAAACAAGATAAACTTTACAAGTTCTCTTTTAAGTATTTCCTTCCAATTAATTATTTTATAACCCTGGGTCAAAGAGCAGTCGCACCTCACAGCAGAAAGGCCATATGGACTGTGTGTTGACCCTAAAATAGCATTGTACTGTCAATAAAAAGGCAGAAGAGCAAAAGGAGGGGCAAGGATAATGACAGGGAATATGTTCAGCCACTCATAACCAGAATGTGCAAAACACCTTTGCCTTCAAAACATTTCCAAATTTTACTCCATTTCATTAAAAAGGTAACAAACAAAGGCAGAGCTTAAATCATGCAGACAAAGCAACATCTTGGAAGAGCTATATTTGCACCACACTTTAAAACCACTCTGTCCATTATGTCCATCACTCACAAATTTGAAGATACTAGGGTCGGGAAAAAGACTTTGGAGTGATCCAGGTGGGAAAGTGAATTGTGTGCTTTTAAAAAACTTTCAAAGTATAAACCAAAAGCACAGTGGCTCCAAGGAGAAGGCTGATCGGAGCCACACAAGCGGCTAGAGAGATGTTTTGCTCACCAGCATTCATTAACCAAGGATCATAAAAAGTTTCAGGATGCAAGTTACTGTTGAGTTGAGAGCATCCTGACTTGCAAATTCCACGAGAAGAGTGGCAACAGTGGAATACTGTTCCACTGCCTGACGGCATGCAAATTCGAATCGTGGTAAACACTAAATGGGGGATTGCTGACCTGCTTTAGAACCACTGTTTCTGCCCAACACTTTCATTTAAGAAGCATAAGTAAGTGCTGGGACACTGGAGTCTAACTGTGCAGCTGTTAGAGAGGAATCTCCTACGTGTCATGGATTCTTTAAAGAAGTTCCCAGGACTGTGTCTGGCTATGGCAGTGGCCACATACCCCAACACTCAGTTTCCCTCCTCATTAGTTCCAAAGGCCTCCCATGCTATGTTTAAAAGGCAAATTTTAATGATGTTAAATTAAACATTAAAAATTATGTTTCTACTGAAATATGAAATGTTGTTTGGTATTTGTGTCCAATAAAATCAAAAGCATGATGCATGTGGACAGAGGGGATAGATAACCACAAAAGATTTTCTTTCTCAATTCTGGGGCAATTTAGCTTCCATTTTTATTTATTTATTTAATATATTTTTTATTGAGTTCAGAGAGGAAGAGAAAGGGGGAGAAAGACAGAACATCAATGATGAGAGAGAATCATTGACCGGCTGCCTCCTGCACACCCCCTACTGTGGATCGAGCCCACAACCCAGGCATGTGCCCTTGACTGAAATCAAACCTGGGAACCTTCAGTCAGCAGGCTGACACTCTATTCACTGAGCCAAACTGGATACAACATCCATTTTTATTTTAAACATACAAAATATCCATTAAAGTAACTAATGCATCATTTCCAATAAAAAGTATTGCCATGACCAACGTAAGGGAAAAATAACTTCCCCTCACTCCTGCCCACTTGGGTTTCTGAGGTACTGGGTTAGTGGTGATGTGTCATTTCCTAGAACACTAACAAGAGACGACCTGAACAACATTTGTCCTAATGAAACAGAAAAAGGCAACTTATGAAAATTCAAAGGGAACTCATGTTAAAACAAAAAGAGGGACAACAGCCCCCAAAGCATATTTCCACTGTGAACAAACTTCCACAAAACATAAGGTGCCTCAAGCTCATTCTCAAAAGGAAGAACCTGGTTCAGTTTCACTATTAAAAGTGTGGTTTCCCACTATTCCAAAAAGGAAACAGAACTCTGAGATCTGGGGTACTTCAGCTCTTGAACGTTTGGCAATCCAGACACAAAAGCCTTAGTGGGTTTTTAAGGACAGTCGAATGTACTTCTTAACTCTGTCTATACCCCAAAGTGAACATGGAAGTAAACATATACTAGTAAATACACCAACCTAAAAAACAACAACAAACAACTTTACCAAAATCTGTTTATTTCCATTTTCCTTCACACCATGCTAAAATCATTCACCACTCAGCTGGCAGCCAACTCCATCTCGCCAAATTCTCTCCATCTCAGCCTCTATATCGCCCACTGAATGTCAACCCTGACCATACTGCTCCCTTACCTGACCATCTGCAGGCAAGTCTTTTCTGAAGTGTTTTAGTGAGTGCTGTTCCACACAGATCTTAAAAGACGGATCATTTCCTAGCTCTATCATAATGAAAGTTAACACTGGTTCTGAACCAAAATCAAATACAAAGTTGGAGAGAGTTTGGGTTTTTCCTCTAATACTTAAGTGAATATACGTAAAAAAAGAACCTCTTCTTTTGCAAAATAAAAACAATAATTGGATTTGGAGGACACCAGAATATCTTAAACAAATGGCCACAATCATCATAAGCATCCTCACATTACTTTCTTCAAAAGGTCCCTTTGACTCTTCGAAATTCATTACCTCAGCTTGGCAAGTCCCATTTAGTCTTTTGAGAAATTTTTCTTTTTTAAAGTTAATACCAAAAGGGACTGAATTTTAAACTCTGGAGAGTTTCCTTTGAACTTTTTTCTAATTATTTGGGAACTAAGAATTATTAGGAGAAAAAGAGATGAAACCAAAGCATCTACCAAACCAATGAAGCAACAGAAGAAAGCAGACCATGATTGACCAGGCAATGGCTCAACTACAAATCGACTTTGTACCAGCAGACTTAGAACTTCCTAAAATGTCCTTGAAATGTACACTCTATATTATGTTTTGTAAAAGCTACCCTCGTGCAAGAAACATAACCTAACAGAGCCAATAGATGACAGGGATAAGAGAGTGACTTTTTGTTAGGTCCCTCACCATGCTGGGCTCCATTCAGACACTCACTAAATATTTGCTCACCCACAGGCAGAATGAACAATGACCCAAACATTTAAAATGCCTAGTCGCATACAATCTAATAATTACAAATTAACTGTCTCAATTCATTAAGCTGTTTGGGCCAAATTGGCAAATACTCATTATATGTCTACTCTAGTAACTTATGAAAACAGATCCAACATATGGAATGAAAAAAGTACAAACTATGAACCAGTATGTACAATATAATAACATTTTTAAGTGGGTGTATATACATACAGAAAATTTTTAAAATGTATAAACTAAAAATGTTAACAGGGGTTATCTCTGTATATAGTGACTTACCTCTTCTATTTCCAGATTTTTCTACAATGAACAAAAAAGAATGAAGAAAAATAAAACACAGAATAGTTTACCAGACAATGTCAAATCACATCTTTTTTGTTTGTTTGTTTATTAAAAGATGTCTCTAGCAGGATCCATACTGCAACAATTATTTTAAAATTATAACTTTGAAAGGCTGATGGGTATCAATATGTAGAACTAAAGAAATTTGCTTGAACACCTAGTATCTGTAACTCATAACCCCTTTCAAGGCATAAAAATGAATGTTCTTTAAAATCATTATGATGAAAAACACAGCTTTGGTGTTTAAAAAAAAACAATTAGGCACTACAATGGACAAATAAAAATCCTTCCACTAAAATTAGAATAGACAACTCTGAATTGCTTAAGAAAGCATACACAAAACTGAAAAGAACCTCCTTAGTAGACCTTCATACAGTTAAACTATTTGCAAACCACAGTTTCATCTACGTCAATATGCAACATTTAAAACCACACAAAAGGAAAGGAAATTTTTAGTACAACCAGCAGTCCCTCAATAGAGCTGTTACTGCTACAGCCAGACGAACAGCACATGCTTCTCTGAGGACTTGGAGAGTGGCCACTGAGGCTCCGGGAATATACCCCCAGGTATGTCTTTTTAAATACTTCATATATTTTACTGTCTTTCCTTGGAAGGAAAAGCTATGATTTTCGGTGTTTAAACCATGTAATTGGAAATATCAACATGTAGCAAGGTTCCTGGGTAAGAAAGCACCAGCTATTAATCTCTAAGTAGATTCTCACTGTGAACTACACTATAATGTTCTCCTATCTGAAGACCCCATCCATTCTCAGAAAGACAGCTTAATCCATACAAAGCTGAATACTTACTTACAGGTGAGCATTGCTATTAAGTAACTCAATTTTACAACTGGATAAATAAAGGCCACGTTGGTCCTCACAACAGGGCACAATGGTTCTTAAAATGACTTCCTACTACACAAATTATAATAGGTAATTTCAAGAAAATTCCATTGTGGCTTCCATAAAAAAACCTAATGTGTTTATTTTCTAAGCAATGGGCTTTCAACCCAAACAAAGAAGACACTTGAAATATTTTCCATTTTGCTGGAGTACCTCTGGATACCACAAATTTCCACAGGCTAATAAGTGGCTGACAAAATATTAATCAAGCATTTAGTTTTCAAATTCATTATTGATAACACAGGTGTTATTATAGTATAATTTAACCCCTAACTGACATAACCAAAACTTTAAATGAAGAGATTTGGTTTCTGTTGCAATCTAGACAGGTTGATGGAAGCCACTGCAAAGCACTATGTGATTCACAAGCATTATTGAATACATAAACACACTGCGATTATTTTTAAATAAATTACTTATGGGTGGTATATATGGTCAGTGCCAGTTAGAGAATATTAATTGATCCAAACAATCCTTCTCTAATCCATGTTTACTATACATTCTTCTATAAAATGGGGCTTTATTGTATAATGGTATGAGCAATGGGGCACTTTTAAAAAGCACATTATGCTCAGCCAGTATGACTCAGTTGGTTGAGCACTGTCCCATGCACCAGGAGGTCGCTGGTTCGATTCCTGGTCAGAGCGCATGCCCAGGTTTCGGGTTCGACCCCCAGTGGGTGGCGTGCAGGAGGCAGCCAAAAGATGTTTCTCTCTCATCAACATTTCTCTCTCTCTCTTTCTCCCTTCTTCTCTCAGAAATCAATAAAAACAAACTTAAAAAAATAATAAAATAAAAAAGCACATTAGTATGTTACTATTATGTAGTATTTGAAATACAAACACATAAGCCAAAATCCTAGTTCCTTATAAAGGAACAATGAACAAAGATGGGAGACAGGGGCCAATCTGCACCGTTACCTTCTGGCCAGAGAAGAAAAGGTACTCAGGAAGTCACAGCACACACACTGGTTACTATGGAAAACCAGTCCTAAGGAAGTCAGTGAAGCCTGGGTTAGACTTTAGATGTGAAGAGCTTCCTCCAGGCATTCAGGATAGGCAGGACTCCAGTTTAGGGAGGATAAAGGCAGAACGTCCAGAAAGCAATCAAGGTCAGAGCCTAGCCTGCTCTAACTGTGAAGCCTTGAGCAGCCCAAGTGCAGACCTCAGTTTCCTCAAATGATCTGGGGATTGGACTAAATGCTATCAATAAAGGTTCACTCCATCCTTAAAGTCCTTTGATCCCACAATTTAATCACAACCAAAAATACAAAGGCAGAAGAAACAGTTCACAGAACAGAGGAGATCCCACCGATCGAAAGTAGCGAGGAGGGACAAAGACAGTAGGGAGGTATGGAGAGACTAGGTCATGGGAACTTCAAAAGTAAAGGTTAGGTTTCAAGGATAGAACCTTGGTTTGGTTTTGAAATACAGTGGAACCACATTTCTCGAACATTTCCCATCTCAAACAACTTGCTTCTCAATCTGACAACCCTTTCATGCTGATACTGTTATGATCAGTCACACATCTCTCAGGTGACAAAGGAGAGAATGTGTGAATATGAGTCAGTTTACCTCAGGATATTGTGCTGTGAATATTTTCATGCTTTTTTGCTTTTAATTGTTAAATTTTCATTTTTTACTGTACATTTCCTTTCCTTTTTGTTAAATTTTCATTTACATTTCATGTCCTTTTTGTTTTTTAAGTGTTTATTTATACATTAAACAGTACAGTAGACATGTACTGTATGCAAGAAAGGTTAAACCAGAAAATCATTTGGGGGTCTGGAACAGATTAACTCAATTTACTAATGGGGAAAAATGATTTGGTTTTCAAACAGCCTTCTGGAACAAATTAAGTTTGAGAAAAGAGGTTCCACTGTAATATATATTATAAAATGAAACATAAAAATACATGAAGCCTAAACTTCTTTTATTAGTATTTAGAAAAAAATTAAGAATGAAAATTGCTTAGAATATAGTTGCTGCCCTTAGTAAAGGTTGGCAATAATAATAATAATAATAATAATAATAATTACCATCACCATCATCATTGTTAACACTATTATTGTTGGGACAGACTTTTGGAGTGGTTTCTGAGATCAGATGGCCCGATTTGGAATCCTGGCTCTATATCCAACCATATAATCTTTGGCATTACTTAACCTATTGTGCCTCAGTTTTCTCATCTGGAAAACAGGAATAATAATACCTACATGGTAGTAATGATGGAAGGTTAATAGGTTCATGTAAAGTCCTTAGCATAGTGCCAGACCCAAAGTCAGTACTTAATTGTTTCCATTGAGTTTATGACCATTTGTGGACTCTAAAATCCTCTCTCAGGTTGGAAAGTGGGAAGGACATGTACTCTTTCCATGACATGAATTTAGAAAGATTTATGTACCGCTGCCTTATCAATCCATTTGCATACTGTTCCATCCCAAGATGCGCACAATGGATCATTAAATAATTAAGGAGAATTAAGATTCAGAAAGGCTTCAGCAGTTTTGGTTATTTTTTTTTAAGGGAAGTTTGAGTGAACAGGCTTATCTGGCCTTCTTAATCAGCCACTATAGTTACTAGTTACTACATTTAAAAAGTTATCTATCCATTTTTATGGCTAAAACACAAAAATACTCTTCTTGTTAAAACAAAAGAAAGGTACTTAATATGCATGAGGAGGGAGCATCTCAAGAAGCAGCCCCAGAAAGAAGTGCCCGCGACCTTGGGGTATCAGGGGCACTGGACCAGGGCAAAAGCAGTGAGTGAAGTCCAATTGGTTTAACTTGTGCTTCTAACACCCAATGTTCCAGACTTGGAGGAACATGGTATTGTGTAAATCACAGTGGTTCTAAGGGCATGTCTTCTACTTCTAGCTTGACTGCCTCAAAACCCACAGTGAAAGAGAAAGAAAACACTCTGAAGTGTTAACATTAGGCGTTTTGATACTAATATAATTGAGCTTTTCTTCGAGAGTTTTGTTACCAATGTCATGTATCCTTGTTCTAGAAGCCTTTAAAATACATTCTTGAAATTTCTCAAAAATACTAAGAACACAGAAACATCTATACAAACACTGTCCAATAGAAATATAATGCAAACCACAGAGGCACTTTAAAATTATCTAGTAGCTGCATTTAAAATAGCAAAAAGAAACAGGATAAACTAATCTTAATATTATATTTAACCTAATACATCAAAAATATTTTGACATGTGCTCAGTATGAAAATATTAATGAGATATTTTACTAATTGTTGTATTATTTGCATAAATGAATACAATTTTACTACTTGTACTATTTTTAAAAATATTTTGTACTAAATCTTTAAAACCCAGTGTGTATTCTGCATTTACAACGCATGTCAATCTGGACTGGCCACATTTCAAATGCTCAGTAGTCACACATGGTGACAGCCTACCATCATAGTGGACACCACAGGTCTATACCATGAAACTGGAGCCAGAAAAAGGGAGGTAATAAGCATCAATTCTGGACTGGACTCTAATCCTTTAACTCTTTCTGCTAAAAAGAAAAATAAAATAAAATTTTGATTGTGAAAATGTTCTAGTAGGTTAGATAATAACCTACTTTTGAAATACCTACTTTTAAATTTTAGTACAACTTTGTTACTCTTACCACCCCCTCAGTCTAGGTTCCTCCAGCACGAGCAGTTCTATCAACCTATAAGCAAAGAAAGCCAGATAGCCTCATTCAGCTCTTCCGGCTCAGCCACAACCAAACCATTTTACCCTCGTTTCAACTCTAGTTCTCAGAATTTCAGTTTACTTATCTCCTCTGCAAACTTCCAAGCCAACTGGTAACAAGAGCTATCAGAAGGCAAAAGTATAATGTCAAAAATATGCCTTTTGCCCTAACCGGTTTGGCTCAGTGGATAGAGCGTCAGCCTGTGGATTCAAGGGTCCCAGGTTCGATTCCGGTCAAGGGCATGTACCTTGGTTGCGGGCACATCCCCGGTGGGGAGTGTGCAGGAGGCAGCTGATCAATGTTTCTCTCTCCTCGATGTTTCTAACTCTCTCTCCATCTCCCTTCCTCTCTGTAAAAAATCAATAAAATATATTTTAAAAAAAATATGCCTTTTAGAAGCTAACCTAATGGGATTTCCCAAAAACACAAAACTAGACCATGGAAAACCCAGGCTTCCTCATAAGCTAAGATGTTCCCACCAGTCCACATGATTTAGAAGAGTTCATCAGAAAAATTCTAAGAACCAGAAAGATTGGGACGGAGGTATTGTTAGTTCAAGTTATTTTAAAGGAAATAATTTCTAATTTTAATTACTAACCTCTCTTCCCTTCTCTTTTAACAAATTTTTAAAATTTTGTTTTTTAGAAGAGTCATCCTTACTTTCGCACAAGATGACAAACAGTTCTACCTTCTGTCCAGTTTACAGAGATCTGGAGCCATTCACATATTTCTTTTACTTAGTTTTCCTTATTGGAATTATTGGAAGTTGTTTTGCAACATGGGCTTTCATGCAGAAAAACACAAATCAGAGGTGTGTAAGCATATACTTAATTAATTTGCTTACAGCCGATTTCCTGCTCACTCTGGCATTACCAGTGAAAATTGCTGTTGACTTGGGTGTGGCACCCTGGAAGCTGAGGATATTCCACTGTCAAGTAACAGCCTGCCTCATCTACATTAATATGTACTTATCGATTATTTTCTTAGCATTTGTCAGCATTGACCGCTGTCTTCAATTGACACACAGCTGCAAGATTTATCGAATACAAGAACCTGGATTTGGCAAAATGATATCGGCTGTCGTGTGGGGAATGGTCCTTCTGATAATGGTGCCAAACATGGTGATTCCCATCAAAGACATCAAGGAAAAGCCAAACGTAGGATGCATGGAATTCAAAAAGGAGTTTGGAAGAAATTGGCATTTGCTGACAAACTTCATATGTATAGCTATATTTTTAAATTTCTCAGCCATCATTTTGATATCAAACTGCCTAGTAATTCGACAACTCTACAGAAACAAAGATAATGAAAATTATTCAAATGTGAAAAGAGCTCTCGTCAACATACTTTTAGTGACTACAGCCTACATTATATGTTTTGTTCCTTATCACATTGTCAGAATTCCATACACACTCAGCCAGACCGAGGTCATATCTGACTGTCCAACCAGGATTTCCCTCTTCAAAGCCAAAGAGGCCACGCTGCTCCTGGCGGTGTCAAACTTGTGCTTTGACCCTCTCCTGTACTATCAGCTCTCAAAGGCATTCCGCTTGAAGGTCACTGCAACTTTTGCTTCAGGTAAGGAGAACAGGGCTCAGAAAGAAAAATCAAGTTGTGAAAATGATGCATAAACCATGGGATTGTGCTATAACTTTATGCTGCAACTTCTTCCCTTACTGAACAACAAGTGCAAAACAACTGGAAAAGAGGAGAAAAAGAGAGCCTCAGAATGTAAAAGTACAGACAGTTAGCAAATGTGGCATGGTTTACTGTGAAACCCTGTTTTTAAATGCAAACCAAGCAGTACTTCTTGGTTGTTAAGGCAAATATTTGTACAAAAAAACTAAAAATTCTTGTTAAACCAATGTAAAACCCTGCAATATCCTTGAAATCCAAATGACTTCTATGGCGGACACAGAGGTGTTCGTGAGGTGTTCACTGAAATACCTGGAACTGACTTCTTGAGAAAAATATGCAAAATAAAGGTGGCCCTTAAATAGAGGTTTGAACTGCATGGGTCTACTTACACGCAATTTTTTTTCAATAAATACATATGTAAACACATTTTTTCTTCCTTATGATTTTTTTCAATAACATTTTATTTGTTCAAGCTAACTTTATTATAAGAATACAATACATAATGCATATAATGTAAAAAATATGTGTCCACCAACTGTTTATGAAATCAGGAAGGCTTCCAGTCAACAGTGCACTATTGGCAGATAAGTTTGGGGGGAATCACAAGTTCTATGTAGATTTTTTACTGTGAAGGGGTTAGCGCCATTGACCTCCTCATATAAACTCTACGTAAGTTGCCATAAAGCCCTTCAGCCACACAATTTAAAGCCTTTTAGATCACTTAAAAAAAAAAAGCCAGCTTATTTTTACATGAAACCTGATTTATTTTTAATCCACCTTTCAGCTCACTACTCCAATAACTTTCTGCTGTTAGTATGACAAATTCAGTGATTTCTTATTTTTATTTTATAGTAATATGAAATAGACCCTATAACATTTTCAAGGGGAATTGTTAAATTATACTAACTGCCAAACTACTGTTTTGGAACTAGAAACTCACATTGAAGTTATGGAAAAAGAGCATCAGTCAAATGGTCTTAAAATAGATATGCCCACTCCACACAACAAGGCATGGTTAGGAAAGCAGTGGTGCTAGGCTGGCTGCTGCCACCCAGATCCTGAAGGTGAGTGACCCCATCTGAGGCCAGCACACTGGAGTGTGGGTGACTCCTGCTCTAAGGGTCACACCCTTCGATCTCTCTACTACCAGTAATGCAGAAACGATTCAATAGATGATGAAATAAGACACTTATTTAAAGAAAAGAAGATTACAAAGTTTAGACAAGCATACATGAAGTTTTGTGGGGGTTTTTCATCCCAATAGTAAAAGCTCATATTAAAACAATTGGTAATCCATGAACATTAGCTGCCATGATTAAGAAACTATGTTCCTGGAAGGTAACAAAACAAGTTTGATTCCATACTCCTTTTTAGATCTGCATTAAGAATTATTATTTTCTAAAGCCTGACCCAAGACAACTCCTGTCTACAATTTCACAAATATATTCTTTGAGTTTGAAGAGAATGATAAATAAGAAAATACACACAAAAAGTGCCTATTGCACTCACAACATGGTAAGTTCTGAACAAATGCTAGCTGGCGAGTGTTATTGACAGGAGCCCCATCGGCATCACATGTCTGACCCCGACAGGCTGGTAGGATGCCTATCCTAGAACCTGTGCTTGTTGGTATTCTAAGGACATGTTTTTACTGATGGGCAGATCAAGACATTATTCCTATAGGAGAATACATGAAACTAGTCTATTTTTCAAAACTCTTTGGTCAAGTCCGCTTTAGTCCTCTCTCCTTGGCCTTCAGTCACTAGGGCTGCATCTTAGAGAGAGAGGTAAAAGAACCTTTGTTTTAAATCATATTCTTATAGTCTCCTCACTTGCTTGATAAATCAGCCTAATTTTCCTTTTTAGTAAAGAAGAGAACCAGACTCTACAACATTTTTATTTCCCTTTATTGATGCCTTCTAATTATACTCACAGTATAAAGGGGTTTAGGGCAACTGGTGATGGAAGGCTATGAAATATACCCTGCCACATCCATTTATTAGTTCTTTTTATGATTGCAATACAATTGAATTATATCATAATTCATCATGAGAATTAGCCATTAGAAGTAATTCATGTTCTTTCCTCAGGGAAGTTAGTGGACAGTGTTTAGAATACTAAACGTCGGGGATGACGGTGTTGCTAAAGATGTGAACAAAAGAATGAAGAAGTGTGTGGGGAGCGCCCTGCTCTGACACCAGGCACATGGAGGGGAGCCCTGCGAAGCTCTGCTCACCCAGCTTCAACCATTCTCAACACTGCCATATTTGCTTCATTTCCCCCTCTCCATTTTCTTCTTTTTCTAAAATAAACCTTTTATTTTGAAGTAATATAAAATTTATAAGAAAGGTGCAAATATGGTAGAGTTCCCACATACCCTTCATCCCATTTTGCCCTAATGTTAATGCCTTACACACCCACAACACATTTGTCAAAACTGGGATATTAACACCGGTGTGTTACTGTTAACTACACTCCACTTCAATTACCCGGCCCCCTGACTCTATTTTAAAACAAATCCCAGATATCATGATAGTTCATCCAGGGATTCTTCAGGATACAGCTCTAAATATCAGGCTACTCTTACTGCTGTCCTGAATAAACTGTAAGATTATTCCATTATATTAAAAATGAGTGACACAGGTAACAGCTGATAAGTGTTGAGACAGCCCTACCCAGTTTGGACAGAGCGTCGGCCCGCGGAGTGAAGGGTCCCAGGTTTGATTCCGGTCAAGGGCACATACCCCGGTTGCAGGCTCCTGGCCCTAGTTGGGGGCATGTGGGAGACAACCAACTGATGTGTCTCTCTCACATCAATGTTTCTCTCTGTTTCTCCTTCTCCCTTCCACTCTCTCTAAAAATCAATGGCAAAAATATCCTCGAGTGAAGATTAAAAAAAATAATGTTGATACAGTCAGTCAGTAATGAACACGAAAAAATTATGGCAACTTTTGACATAACCCTGGACATAGAAAAGTTCACACCAAAAAAAGGGTTCTTAATTTAATAAAGGGGAAAAAATACATGGGTGTAGTGATTTTGAAAGTCATTTCAGAGGAAGTTCCAAAATAACCAATCAATCAATCAATAAATAAACAAATGTAATAAAATATTTAGTCTGCAGATCAAAACTCCTCAAAGATATCCAGGAAATAACATAATGCATACCTAAAATTATATTTTTGCTAAAATAATAATAGTGTTCAATGAGATTTACTCATTAAAATTATACTTAAAATCCCAGAAAAAAATGATAGTGAACCTAAGAATAAAAACATTTACAGATCTTGGCCCAATCTTCATTACTAATAACAAAAACTAAACTTGTTTCCCTTTAAAATAGAGCACTTCACTCTTTATAATTCACACACTAAATTTCCTGGCAAGTATTTCCCATGTGCTCTTCAGTTCTTAAATTCAACAGGTCAAAATCCAAATCCATCTCACATACAGCCTCTTCCATGAAGCCCTAACCAATTTCTCAATCAGATCTCTCTCTCCCTTCCAATATTTACTCTTGGAGAGTGGAAGAAACCCAAAAATGTCAAATGGTTCACCTTCCAGTGGGCACTTGGGTTTTTACTCATTGTACTTTTTAATGCTTGTCATTTTATAGACATTAGTCTCCTCCTATCTTATTCATCTTTCCTGTGTCCATAAATTGTTATTCATCTTCATAATACCAAAAGTAACTACCACAATACAGTGCACATAAATGCTACTCGATAAATGAGTTTCAAATTGAAGTAGGAAAACAAATTTAGCCATTATTTGCAGTGACTCAAATGCTCAATAAAATGACATTAATATAGTAAATTCTGTTAAATCTAGTCCGCTAGTAGTACCACACCGCACATGGGCACTCATCAGTACATAAACCATATGGTCAGAGTTATAACAAAAGAAGCAATGAATACAAACACTCACCTGCTATCACATGTACTGCTCAGGCAAGTAGTTGAATAGTCAATGGCTCATCATCCTCTAATGAAATAATCAGGTTGTCAACTGACTGACGCGCTGACTTACCAGAGGTATGGGAAAATGTGTTGCATACTGCAGGTGTCGCAGGAGGTCATAATTAGATGGAAAAATCAACTCTCTTGGTTTTTCTCTCTTCAGCAGCTTCTCACCATTAACTGACATCCTTCTGCCCAAGGAAGGGTTGATGATCTCACAGGACTCCCCAGGCATAGGAGAAAAAATCTAAGTCGTGTAAAGCAAATGGCGGAGGTTATAAATGAAAGAGAGTGAAGCCAACACCAGAACTGCATACAGAGCTTCCAACACACAAAACACTCAAACAATATCCTTTCCTTATTTAACCACTGAGCAAAATATATACAGAAATTGTGTTTATTTCCATAAACTTCATATTCAGATCACTAGGAAGCTGTCGCCATCATCCGCCATTTTGAAGATGAGACCATGACGACCACACACATGAGAAATGGGCCCAGCTGTATTTCCTGGGGGGCCAGAGACAGATCAGACTACAGGTCAGTGTTTTCCTCTTAGGGCTACATTTCCTACAAAAACACATGCACTGAAATAGTTAACAAGCTAATGAATAACATAAAGAGGAAACAATATTTTTTATAAAGAGGGACTCATTAAGATTCATGGGGAAGAGCACATAATTATACTTAGATAAAGTAAAAGAATGTATAGCAAGTCCAGAGCCAGGAAAGCTACTATTTAGAAGCTAAACACATATGCGGCAAATCAACATGCACTGTCCTGATGAAACTACTACACTCCTTTTTCCTGAGAGATGCCGATCTCAAAAGGAACAAAAGGTCTAGGAGGGCAGGAGTGTTAAATTTCCCAAGGAGGCAGTACAGATGAAACCGAGGATGAACCATCAGGAAACAACTGCAGAGCTGATGGACTGTGCCCTGGGGAGGAATGTGCTGGGGTCACATTTACATCGCAAGTACACAGGTCATTCCAGTGCCTGAGCAAGAAACAGAGGGCAGAGCCCAGCTGAGGTCGGGGTCGGGGAGGGATTCATAGTCAATAATAATTCCATGGTTAACCTACTGGGAATTGCGAACCCAAGTCAGTTTTAAAGTCACTCGTCTACTTCATCAAAAAGATCAATAGTTCCTGAGCCAATACCCATATGTGCCATAACAGTCTGTCCCTGATGATGGTCAGAGAAAGGAAGTCACATGGTAGATAGTGTAGCTCATTAAGAAACTGATGCTAAAGCAGGACAGTAACATTTGTAACCACCCTCTTATTTCCTCTTCGTGTCTTTTCCAAAAATAAAGAAGGTTTAAGGTATGCATTGCTTTGGAAAGTCACACTCTTTGTCCTCATGATGAGAAAGATTCAACTTCCATGATTTTTTTAAGGGAAGAGCACAGGAACGTTCTGATAAAAACAAACTGACCATAATCTCCTTCCCTGGGCTATTCCCAGTCACATGCTCACCAAATTTTCTTAGTAAGAAAAATCTAAGCTATAAGATATCTTGATATTGAAGAACAAAAAAGAAAAATCAGAAACATAGAAAAAGCCTAAACAGGTAAAGTACTTTAATTTTTTCACCCTATATAACTTATACTGTGGACAAATTTAGAAACAAACGTATTTACACTAAAGATTTTTTTAAATTCCTATACCATTTAGTCACCAAATCTTAAGAGTATAAACTATGAATCAATGTGTATAATTCTAATGTCAGGTTTTTAAATTACAAGTATAGGTGCTGGTTTAAAAAATATAATATTATATACTTAAACTCTCATACAACCAACATGAGGTTTTATTGTTAAGGAATTGTCATAATCTCTCACCATTTTCTACTATTTCCCATCACCAACTTCATGTTTTTTTGCCTTGAAAATTTCAATAAGTATCTGGAACAATGTCCAAAATATCAGAAATTGGCAGAAAATTATAAATTCATACTCACTGCATAAAATAATTTGTTGAAAAGAACAACTTAACTTTAAAACATTTGAGAAATAGATATTAAATTTTTCATTCATTGAATGAAGACATAATGTGTTAAGACTAACACAGAATTTCCCACTATGTATAAAAGACTGGTACAATTAATGAACAAAATACATCAGGGAAGATGCTCCTTAGAATGAACACTAAACCAGGACTTTAGGGTCAAAACAAGTCCATTTTTGAGACAAACATTAAAGGAAACTGGGGATTAGAAATACATAAAACTGGAAGCACATATTTCTAATCCAAAGAAAAATATTATGGCCTGTCAAATCTTTTCATTATTAGTTTTAGAGTATCCAAAAGAAAACTCTGGAAGATGTAAATTATAGTCTGTTTTTTTGTGAGCGGAAGTAGAGATACATGAGCTTTGAAACAAGAGAATACAATTAAAAAGTGATCACCAGCCCTGACTGGTTTGGCTCAGTGGATAGAGCGTCCGCCTGCGGACTGAAGGGTCCCAGGTTCGATTCCAGTCAAGGGCATGTACCTTGGTTGCAGGCACATCCCCAGTGGGAAATGTGCAGGAGGCAGCTGATCGATGTTTCTCTCTCATCGATGTTTCTAACGCTCTATCCCTCTCCCTTCCTCTCTGTAAAAAAATCAATAAAATATGTATTTTTTTTAAAAAGTGATCACCCTTCCATCACACATCCTTCGGAGCGGGTTGGGGAAATGAGGGGAGCAGGCACACCCTCCCAGGGCCATACCTCCATCTTCATGTCATGGTCCTTGGGGTAGTGCTCATCTGCATTTTCTCCCGAAGGCGACCGTGGCCGAGTGGAGGAGGTGACGGACAGGTCTCCCCGGGAGATGAGGGTGCACATGTAAGCGTCGTGAGAGAAGACATCGTGCCGGATGAACTCGCAGAAGAGAAGCACCAGGTTCACAAACTCCGCCTTCTCACATTCACTGTTTGGATCCGCTATAGAAACAATTCCATCAAAAATTTAGTTTCCACTGATCTCGTTAAAAGTTAAATAAATTTTATAAAAATATTGCTAAGGCTTAACAATATTAGCACCACTTTTCACAATTTTTTTTTTTACAAAATCAACGATTATTGCCAAATTTCCTATGAGGCACTATTGTTTTGTATAGAAATGGCTCACAGGTTTTGACTGTCCCACTGCAATTAAAAATACTATCCAGTATGCTAAGTACAACTTCAAGTTTAAAGATAGTGGGCCCTGGCAAATGAATAGTCATTTAAATAATAATATAAACACACAGAATTTGAAGTTAAAAACAAAACAAAACAAAAACACGGGCCAAGATTGCTGTCCTTTGGTTTTATCACTAAAACTGCTTGTGGCTGCTTTCAGAGTTTGAGTGTGTCTGTGTATTTGTGGGGCACATTATACATTTTTCCCAAGGAGATTTCACAACAGAACCACAATTCAAATGGTAA
The DNA here is from genome assembly GCF_000412655.1 of Myotis brandtii. Taxonomy (NCBI): domain Eukaryota; kingdom Metazoa; phylum Chordata; class Mammalia; order Chiroptera; family Vespertilionidae; genus Myotis; species Myotis brandtii. The sequence goes on from NW_005356635.1 coordinate 3,629,636, forward strand.
TTAAAATTTAAAAAATGAGCGGGATCCACTGAAAAGAAAAAGGGAAAATGAAATTCAAAGAGCATAGACAGAAGCTCTTCTGTCTTTTTAAATTCATAACCAGTCTATTTAATTTACATTATGACTTTTAATATTGTAACTGCACTCTAAAACTTTGTATCTGTACCTTTGAGAGGTTAAAAACGTTAAGACTAACCCTGCAAAGCTCAGCCCCGGTCCCAGCACATTTGCAAACACAGAGACGAACAGACCATCTAGGGAACATTAAACCTGACACCTAAATGTCTGTTCTCGTCCACCACCACATTCAATACAGCAGCCTCTGCACGGAGACACAAGCAGCTTCTCTGACAGAAAATGGAATCCAGAACAAGCAGTGGCAGAGAAGGACGTATTTCCCAGAGAGAGAACAGGAGTGGGTCGGACAAGGAAGCCCAGGGCAAACATGTGTCTCCCCCGGACACGAGAGACGTTACAGCTGCTAATTTCCACTACTGGCAATATACTTTCTATCCGGTGTATCTCCTGTCTTCTCATTTCCCTGCTTCACTTCCATGTTTCATTTCTCTCCCTACATTCCAACCATCAGCTTGACTCCAACTCTTTCTCTTCCTCTGAACTCGACCAGCCACAAAATAACTAAAGACCCCCAGGCATCACTCAACCCAAAAGGAGGCCCTTCTCAGAGGAACTGGAAGCAGGGCTATTTTTAGATGCTTTACCTTTTTCTTTTTCACAAACATCTTCCTTCCCCTCCCTCTACTCTTTTTCTCCCTTTTCTATCACTTTTCACTCTTTGCCATTTTTCTGTTGTTGTATCACTATCTATCCTAAGACCCTCCCTGCTGTACTCTGACACATAAAAGCCTCAGAATAAGATCAAGCCCATTTAGCTCACACAAAGATTTTTTAAAGTGGCACCCACAGTATGAACCTACTGGGTGGTTTATTCCCCAAACCCTCAACTTGCCACCAACTACAGAATAAAAGAAAAAGAATATAAGATGACATGAACATCCAAGAGAGAGTTAGCAAGCAGCCAACCATCTTTACAAATAATTTCCTTGTATCTAGGACCTTGTTATAAAGTACTGTTATTTGATTCCCACCCTGTACCCACCTTTTAAGATGCAAAGTTAGAAAATAAAAAATGTAGAAAATGGTTTGAAAAGAGAAATTTCCAAATCACAATATACAGTGAAACATCTTAGCTCCTCTATTTTGGTAAGAAAGATCTATAAAGGGAAAATTAGTCCACTAATTACAAAGGAAGGAGGCACTTTATTTTTAAACTCTACAAAATTTTAAACCTTTGAAGTTCACCTAATTTTAAAATTGCACAAAAATATCCATTGAAAACATGCCACAAAATTTTGTTCAGTAAAATATACATTATATTCAGTGCCAAGAACTTTTGATAAGATGCAAATAAAAATTTAAAGAAAGAAGAAACAGCTTTAAAAGAAGGGGGTGGAGGCCATTCCCTTATTTAAGATCTAAAAGCAAAGAGATTTACTTACACAATGAGGGGGCCTGTGTATCTAAAAACCTTAGCAGAACATTCTGGAAAACAGGCAAACTAGATCCAGCAAGAGACGCAGAAGAAATGGACTCCTTCTCATCTAAGACCTCTGACTCCCCACATCTCTAAAGATTAAAAGTAAACAAGCACAATAAGTTATAAAGGACAAGTATGGTCACAGTCGGTCATGAATAGGTTAGTTTCTCATTAACATTTAAGTTCTCAGATAAAATATAAATTAATTGAGATTTCTCTATATATTTGTAGGCCATGCATAGTAGGTAAATATAATTTTACAAGTTCAGGAAGCTAATCCAGAACAATTGAAATGATTTCAAACCATACCCCTGAAAAACATTATTCATCTGAATTATAAACTCTACACAGTACTGTATGAGCATCCATTAAATACACAACATAGTACAAAATACACTACTCAGTATTCCTGTACTCCTCTCTGTAAAAAAATCAATAAAATATGTATTTTTTTTTAAAAAAAGTGATCACCCTTCCATCACACATCCTTCAGAGGGGGTTGGGGAAATGAGGGGAGCAGGCACACCCTCCCAGGGCCATACCTCCATCTTCATGTCATGGTCCTTGGGGTAGTGCTCATCTGCATTTTCTCCCGAAGGCGACCGTGGCCGAGTGGAGGAGGTGACGGACAGGTCTCCTCGGGAGATGAGGGTGCACATGTAAGCGTCGTGAGAGAAGACATCGTGCCGGATGAACTCGCAGAAGAGAAGCACCAGGTTCACAAACTCCGCCTTCTCACATTCACTGTTTGGATCCGCTATAGAAACAATTCCATCAAAAATTTAGTTTCCACTGATCTCGTTAAAAGTTAAATAAATTTTATAAAAATATTGCTAAGGCTTAACAATATTAGCACCACTTTTCACAATTTTTTTTTTTACAAAATCAACGATTATTGCCAAATTTCCTATGAGGCACTATTGTTTTGTATAGAAATGGCTCACAGGTTTTGACTGTCCCACTGCAATTAAAAATACTATCCAGTATGCTAAGTACAACTTCAAGTTTAAAGATAGTGGGCCCTGGCAAATGAATAGTCATTTAAATAATAATATAAACACACAGAATTTGAAGTTAAAAACAAAACAAAACAAAAACACGGGCCAAGATTGCTGTCCTTTGGTTTTATCACTAAAACTGCTTGTGGCTGCTTTCAGAGTTTGAGTGTGTCTGTGTATTTGTGGGGCACATTATACATTTTTCCCAAGGAGATTTCACAACAGAACCACAATTCAAATGGTAATTAAAATTTAAAAAATGAGCGGGATCCACTGAAAAGAAAAAGGGAAAATGAAATTCAAAGAGCATAGACAGAAGCTCTTCTGTCTTTTTAAATTCATAACCAGTCTATTTAATTTACATTATGACTTTTAATATTGTAACTGCACTCTAAAACTTTGTATCTGTACCTTTGAGAGGTTAAAAACGTTAAGACTAACCCTGCAAAGCTCAGCCCCGGTCCCAGCACATTTGCAAACACAGAGACGAACAGACCATCTAGGGAACATTAAACCTGACACCTAAATGTCTGTTCTCATCCACCACCACATTCAATACAGCAGCCTCTGCACGGAGACACAAGCAGCTTCTCTGACAGAAAATGGAATCCAGAACAAGCAGTGGCAGAGAAGGACGTATTTCCCAGAGAGAGAACAGGAGTGGGTCGGACAAGGAAGCCCAGGGCAAACATGTGTCTCCCCCGGACACGAGAGACGTTACAGCTGCTAATTTCCACTACTGGCAATATACTTTCTATCCGGTGTATCTCCTGTCTTCTCATTTCCCTGCTTCACTTCCATGTTTCATTTCTCTCCCTACATTCCAACCATCAGCTTGACTCCAACTCTTTCTCTTCCTCTGAACTCGACCAGCCACAAAATAACTAAAGACCCCCAGGCATCACTCAACCCAAAAGGAGGCCCTTCTCAGAGGAACTGGAAGCAGGGCTATTTTTAGATGCTTTACCTTTTTCTTTTTCACAAACATCTTCCTTCCCCTCCCTCTCCACTCTTTCTCCCTTTTCTATCACTTTTCACTCTTTGCCATTTTTCTGTTGTTGTATCACTATCTATCCTAAGACCCTCCCTGCTGTACTCTGACACATAAAAGCCTCAGAATAAGATCAAGCCCATTTAGCTCACACAAAGATTTTTTAAAGTGGCACCCACAGTATGAACCTACTGGGTGGTTTATTCCCCAAACCCTCAACTTGCCACCAACTACAGAATAAAAGAAAAAGAATATAAGATGACATGAACATCCAAGAGAGAGTTAGCAAGCAGCCAACCATCTTTACAAATAATTTCCTTGTATCTAGGACCTTGTTATAAAGTACTGTTATTTGATTCCCACCCTCTACCCACCTTTTAAGATGCAAAGTTAGAAAATAAAAAATGTAGAAAATGGTTTGAAAAGAGAAATTTCCAAATCACAATATACAGTGAAACATCTTAGCTCCTCTATTTTGGTAAGAAAGATCTATAAAGGGAAAATTAGTCCACTAATTACAAAGGAAGGAGGCACTTTATTTTTAAACTCTACAAAATTTTAAACCTTTGAAGTTCACCTAATTTTAAAATTGCACAAAAATATCCATTGAAAACATGCCACAAAATTTTGTTCAGTAAAATATACATTATATTCAGTGCCAAGAACTTTTGATAAGATGCAAATAAAAATTTAAAGAAAGAAGAAACAGCTTTAAAAGAAGGGGGTGGAGGCCATTCCCTTATTTAAGATCTAAAAGCAAAGAGATTTACTTACACAATGAGGGGGCCTGTGTATCTAAAAACCTTAGCAGAACATTCTGGAAAACAGGCAAACTAGATCCAGCAAGAGACGCAGAAGAAATGGACTCCTTCTCATCTAAGACCTCTGACTCCCCACATCTCTAAAGATTAAAAGTAAACAAGCACAATAAGTTATAAAGGACAAGTATGGTCACAGTCGGTCATGAATAGGTTAGTTTCTCATTAACATTTAAGTTCTCAGATAAAATATAAATTAATTGAGATTTCTCTATATATTTGTAGGCCATGCATAGTAGGTAAATATAATTTTACAAGTTCAGGAAGCTAATCCAGAACAATTGAAATGATTTCAAACCATACCCCTGAAAAACATTATTCATCTGAATTATAAACTCTACACAGTACTGTATGAGCATCCATTAAATACACAACATAGTACAAAATACACTACTCAGTATTCCTGTACCAACTGCTAAAAATAATTTGAGGTCATCATTTTTAAATAGCTCATGCTTAACTGTATTCCCCCTAAGAAATGTTTGGCAATGTATTATTGAGTTCCATTCTTTTGTGTTTGTTTTGGTCAGGTGGGGGTATTTACAAGTGTTTGTGGAGAAGTGTGGTGTGGAATAAGAAAGCTAACATAATTCCCCCAATAAGGTTCTTTCACTTATTCATCACATTTTACCAATGAGATCTCTCAGAACCTCTGGGACTCTCCACAGTTCATGAAACACATCTAGAGAAGCTGTTCAACCTGTGTACTCCTAAAATAGAACTTACTGCCCTGGCTGGTGTGGCTCAGGTGGGTGTCATCCCGAGCACTGAGAGATTGCCGGTTCGATTCCTGGTCAGGGCACATGTCCGGAGTTTCAGGCTCAATCCTCATAGGGGACATGCAGGAGGCAGCCAATCAATGTTACCCTCTCACATTGATGTTTCTCTCTTTCTCTTCCTCTCCCTCTCCCATCTTTTCTTTCTAAAAATCAATAAACTATTCTTTAAATGAATTATTAATTTTTAAAAAAAGATAAAACTTAGTAGAAAACCAGAAAAGAAACAGTTTAGAAGCAATCAGATCCTCGTTTTTTATTCTCTTCAATATCCCTTTGATCCTTATTCTTCAATATTAAGTTATTAATGACTATATTAACATATTTCTCCAAGCCATCCTTTCTTTACAAAGGTCAAATTTTGATGTTTATTAGAAATCAATTATCTTAAACATCTCTGAAAGAATACAGTTACACTTATTAAAATTACAAAGCAATGTGTGTGAACCTCTTCTGAAATTGATTGTGTGTGTGTGTGTGTGTGTGTGTGTGTGTGTGTGTGTGTGTTCATTCTGGGACACACTGGGTGGAGGGAGGGAATGACAACAACAATCCAGAAGCAACAATGAAATCTGAGAAATTCAACTTTAGTTACTAAACTTTTATCATTTCAATTCACTGTAGAATAGTCTATTCATAAATGTATAGAAAAAAAGCAATGAAACACTTTTCCTAATTTGCACATTGCAAAATGGGCTCATGTCTTACACCTTAATATCAATATCTTCAAGCCCCAATTTCAACAACATGATCTTTTGTATCTGGTGAACGGTACCTTCCCAAAAGAGATATCAATGAAAACATCCTTCCTATTTCGTTTTTTAATAGCTTCATAGGAAGTAGGTGCATTGTCAGTAACAGAGAGCCAGCTAAGTGCTCATCCATTCATGCAACATTTATTGAGCATCTACTATGCACTGAGCACTACTCTGGGTACTCGGGTTCCTATTGTTGAGCTTACATCCCAGAGGCAGGCAGGCGTTAAACAATAAGCCACTGAGGAAAGTAAAACAGAGTGATGTGAGAAGAGTGACTGAGGAGGTGACACATGTTGAGCTGGGAATGCTACAAAGACAGTGACACTTTCTGAAATAGGAATGGCAGAAAGAAACTGGCCATGTGAAAATTGGGGAGCAGGGTGTGCCACCAGAAGAAACAGCAGGGGCAAAGACACAAAGATAAAAGCAAGTTTGGAGTGATGGAGGGACAGAAAGTCCAAGGCGACTGCAGTCGTGTGTGTCCAGAGGAAAAAGGTAGGAGATGGCGGGGGGAGAGGCAGGTAGGGCAGCCCTCGAGGCTCTGTGGGCCATGTAAGGACCCACCATGGAATTTTAGTAAGGGGACAGTGTGATCTGTTCCCACTTTGAAAAGACGGGTCTAGCTATGAAGAAACAAGGTAGGAGGCCCAACAGGTGTCGAGGTGAGAGAGGAAGTGGCCTGGTCAAATCACACCTTCTCCAGAGCTGACCCTGCAGAATTTCACAGGCACAAAAAGAGGCTCGCTTAAAAATGTTCCCTTCAACAAAAGCTCATGTTTATGAAGCTAGCTCTGTTTTCCCATAATAATCTACTGCTGAGGCCATAATTGCCTTCTCTGGGGCCAGAACACAATCTCAAAAAATAATACAAACTGCTACCTATAAATTCATACGCAAAGCACTTCTGGTTCCACTAAAATATTATGTGGCTTTAAAATCCATAATATAAAAATATATACACAAACATATATAATAAGATATATATATATATACTTGTGTGTATGTATCTTAACCTCGCAAAGGAAGAGTTCTTTGTTCTTAGATATTAAATTTTGTTTTAAAAGATAATTGTTCAACAAACGACAAGTGCTGGCGAGGATGCAGAGAAAAAGGAACCCTCGTGCACTGGTGGTGGGAATGCAGACTGGTGCAGCCACTGTGGAGAACAGTATGGAGCTTCCTCAAAAAACTAAAAATGGAACTCCCATTTGACCCAGTGATCCCACTTCTAGGAATATATCCCAAGAAGCCAGAAACACCAATCAGAAAGGATATATGCACCCCTATGTTCATAGCAGCACAATTCACCATAGCTAAGATTTGGAAACAGGCTAAGTGCCCATCAGCAGATGAGTGGATTAAAAAACAATGGTACATCTACACAATGGAATACCATGCTGTGGTAAAAAAGAAGGAATTCTTACCATTTGCAACAGCATGGATGGAACTGGAGAGCATATGCTAAGCAAAATAAGCCAGTCAGAGAAAGATAATGTCACATGATCTCACTCATTTGTGAAATCTAATGAACAACATAAAATGATGAACAAAAACAGATCCAGAGACAGAGAAGCATCGATCAGACTGTCAAACCTCAGAGGGAAGGTAGGGGAAGGTAGGGGTAAGGGGGAGAGATTAACCAAAGGACGTGTATGCATGCATATAAGCCTAACCAATGGACACAGACACCAGGGAGGAGAGGGCAAGAGTAGGGGGTTGGGGGGAGAGACAATGGGGGATATGGACACATATGTAGTACCTTAATCAATAGAGAAAAAATAAAAATAAAAGATAATTGTAAGTTAGTCCAGTATATGAACTATTGACTTCGTTAACAGAGAATCTTAGAGAGATCCTGCCATGAATTTGTACATTCTCCCTTTTTCCTTTAAAAGAAAAAATACAGTATAATGAGGATAAGAAAAAAGAATCCTTCCCAAAACATAATGTTTAAATGATGGCATTCAACAAGCAGACAGGAACACCCACCTCGGCCTCGATTTCCGCTTGCCTCTTCTCCAAGAGTTTCGCCACTGCCATCGCCCTGTGCTTGCCGGACCGTTTACAGCTCACAGCCCATTCACACAATAATGTCACCACAGCTTCATCACTGGGGGCAACCTAATGACCAAGAGAAATGAGTACCAGCCAGAAACAAATGCGCATTCACCCAATGAGAGTAGGGAAAAGCAAGCAATGCAATATCTAAAGTTTGAATGCTTTTTTGTTATATTTTATTACAGTCGTTTTAGAAAATGTCCCCAAATCTTTCGTAATTAAAATATAAAGAGTAAAACTTTAGTCATAAGGAAGGGCAGCATTTACTCAGAACAGGTGAATCTGTGACAATTGCAAGAGAATGAGAATTCTATATGCCTTCACTTACACAGGATCATAGCCTAGCCCCTCCATAGGCCTTCACTTACACGGGATCATAGCCTAGCCCCCTCCATAGGCCTTCACTTACACGGGATCATAGCCTAGCCCCGGGTCACAACATGAGGAACTGTATTTAAAGGGCCAGAAGGTTGAGAACCACTGTCTAAGGCAGTGATGGCGAACCTATGACACGCTTGTCAGAGGTGACACGCGAACTCATTTTTTTGGTTGATTTTTCTTTGTTAAATGGCATTTAAATATATAAAATAAATATCAAAAATATAAGTCTTTGTTTTACTATGGTTGCAAATATCAAAAAATTTCTATATGTGACACAGCACCAGAGTTAAGTTAGGGTTTTTCAAAATGCTGACACGCCGAGCTCAAAAGGTTCGCCATCACCGATCTAGCCCCATGAATCCTCCAGAATTCAATTCCAAAAGCAGATGGAAGGGAAACAGACCACCGAATATCAAGAACAGCTGTTACAAAGCCCAAGCACTTCACTCCACTGTTGTCTCCTCGGGCCATCACTCACAGTGTCCCTCAATAACTCACTCAAGCCAGGTTATCAAATCGCCCAGTCAAATGAGGAATTGTAAGAAACAACATGTGTGAGGGTACCGGGTGAGGAGGGGCTGCTAATCAAAGACCCACTGCACTAGAAACAACAAACATGAAAAATGGCAGTCAAAAACATATAACACGAAAATAAGTAATAATACAACTATAAACTGTGTTTTGGGTACTCAAAACTGTAAACCCACTTTTGCCAACTCTTGTAAATGTATGTGTGTATACACACACACACCCACACAGTAAGCACATTTCAGGCTTGTGCACTCTGAGAAAACATCCAAGAATCTCAGGATAAGAATCCCTGATCAGCCTTTAGACACTGAAACAATAGATATAAAAATCAGTTTATCCCAAGATTTTTACTCATCCTACCCTAAATTTCATTAAAAACATCTTGACTCAAAACACACAAAAAGGCATATATTTCGAAAGGAGCTTTGGTTCCCTTGGTTTGAAACAAGAGAAAAATGCAATTAAAATATACAAAGACCAAACGTAGCATTTAAAAAAGAAAGCAAATGGGGAGGAATTCCCACGTGGTTTCAATGTAATCCAGAGAAAAGTAAAAACATACAAGTCAGTTCAATGAAGCACCACATGCTGACATTGAGAATACTGAAGAGAACGAAAGAAGTTGCCCTAAAAGCACTGCCACCAGTTTTTTGTTTTTTTTAATGTTTTTATTGATTTCAGAGAGGAAGGGAGAGGGAGAGACAGATAGAAACATCAATGATGAGAAAGAATCATTGACTGGCTGCCTCCTGCATGCCCCCTACTGGGGATCAAGCCTGCAACCCAGGCATGTGCCCTTGACTGGAATCGAACCCAGGACCCTTCAGTCCGCAGGTCGATGCTCTATCCACTGAGCAAAACCAGCTAGGGCTACTGCCACCAGTTTTAATAAATGAATCAAATAAGTAATGTGCATCATACCCACATTTACACAATTTTTTACTTTCCCCTGCATCGTAAAAATCAGATGAAAATATGCTACAAGAGGATAAGCGGCTGACTTATCCAATTTAAGTTAATAGGCTCCACTTGACCTAGAGATGTATTAAAAAAAAAAAAAACATAAAGGAAAAGAATTCTCTTTAACATATCCAGATATGACCACATTTTTGGATTGATGTGCTATACTTGACCTAGAGATGTATTAAAAAAAAAAACATAAAGGAAAAGAATTCTCTTTAATATATCCAGATATGACCACATTTTTGGATTGATGTGCTAGAAAACAAGTCTTAGGAACGAGTAGATTCGCTTCAAAGCACTTAGGAAGTACCCATGAGAAGGTACGTGCTGGGAAACAAAAGTTTAAAAGATGTGGTGCCTGTTCCAAAAAGTTCATATTGTAGCAGGAAAAGCAGAAAAGACAACTAATCATAAAGCAAATGAGATGTTGACAGGGTGAAAGAGGAAGTGACTAAGTCTCATAGTCTGCACCTGCCGTAGTTCATAGACGATAAGCATCCGCCTGTCCCAGCTTACAGAACGCTTAACTTGAAGGCAGGCTGGCAGTCTACCTGCAGCGGCAGCTGTAGTCTCAATTTGTGGTTACTAAGAATTCAGTCAATTAAGAAAATCAAAGGAAAATGCTGCTAAAAGACTGAGCTTTCAAAATTTTATCACAGAAACTTTCCTGTCTTCCTATCAATTGTTCCCATAACAAGTTACACATTTTAAAATCTATTTTCAACCAAAAAGTATTTTCCCATGGTGTGCAGATTCCAACAGTGTAAAATCCACTCCTTTCTGAATATCAAACAGCCTGCCAACTGATGCCACTCTTTCCTTGGGACACTGGAGTGGGGGGAGGCAGGAATAGGCAGGTTCTGTGCCGACTAAAAGAAACAGAAGATATTACAACAGAGGTTTTACAACAACTTACACTAACTTCTCAGAAGATCATACTGGAATACCAGGTCATATTATACCAACTTGAAAGCACACAATATGAATCCTCTATAATAAAAGGCTAATATGCAAATAGACTGAATGGTGCAGCCGGCGCCAGAGCCACCGCTGGCACCTGTTGCTGGTGCCTGGCGCTGGTCCAATTGCTTGGTACCATCAGCAGGTGCAAGCAGTGGCTGCAGACCCTGATCGCCCCTGAGGGCTTCTCCACCTCTCCCTGCTCCTGAGGGGCGATCGGAGCAGCAATAGCAGCTCGCACCCGCTAACGGTGTTGGCCCTGCTGGTACCCACTGCTGGTGCCGGCCCTAATTGCTCTATGCCTTCAGTGGGTGCGAGTGGGGCCGGCACCATGAGCACATGGGAGCAGCGGCGGCAAGAGTGAAACTGCCGGCAGATAGGGGACCAGGGACCACAGGGGGAGGGGCCAGGCGGGGCGCTGAGGATAGGCCGAGACCCACCCCTGTGCCTACCACAGCCTCGCAGCCCACAGTTCCTTTCAAGGTGCACAAATTCGTGCATTGGGCCCCTAGTAATTACATAGTTATGAACTTGGGTAATAAGGCATTACATTAGTTCTTTATAATTTAAAAATGTTATAAAATAAAGTTTTATAATTTCAGCATTACTTTTCAAGGTAATATTTCATTCAAACCTTTTGCCCCCTATCTACACTAATAAAAGAGAAACATGGTAATTGGCGTACAACCGCTACCCTTCCCATTGGCTAATCAGCCACTCCTTTCTGAATATCAAACAGCCTGCCAACTGATGCCACTCTTTCCTTGGGACACTGGAGTGGGGGGAGGCAGGAATAGGCAGGTTCTGTGCCGACTAAAAGAAACAGAAGATATTACAACAGAGGTTTTACAACAACTTACACTAACTTCTCAGAAGATCATACTGGAATACCAGGTCATATTATACCAACTTGAAAGCACACAATATGAATCCTCTATAATAAAAGGCTAATATGCAAATAGACTGAATGGTGGAACAACCAAATAACCAGTTCCTATGACGTGCGCTGACCACCAGGGGGCGTATGCGGAACATAGCAGGCGTCAGCTGCTGCAGGATGGTGGACCAGGTGAGCGAGCCTCTGGTGGTTACTGAAAATTCTTTGCTCCCTCACACCACGGTCCTGCCCGGCGCTTGCACCTGTTGCTGGTGCCAGCCCCACTCATATCCGCTGCTGGCGCCAGAACCACCGCTCGCACCCACTGCTGGCGCCGGGTGCCAGTCTCAATTGCTCAGTGCCATCAGTGGGTGCAAGCAGCGGCTGCCGGGCCCAATCGCCCCTCAGGGCTTCTCCACCTCCCCCTGCCGGCACCATGAGCACATGGGAGCAGCGGCGGCAAGAGTGAAACTGCCGGCAGATAGGGGACCAGGGACCACAGGGGGAGGGGCCAGGCGGGGCGCTGAGGATAGGCCGAGACCCACCCCTGTGCCTACCACAGCCTCGCAGCCCACAGTTCCTTTCAAGGTGCACAAATTCGTGCATTGGGCCCCTAGTAATTACATAGTTATGAACTTGGGTAATAAGGCATTACATTAGTTCTTTATAATTTAAAAAATGTTATAAAATAAAGTTTTATAATTTTAGCATTACTTTTCAAGGTAATATTTCATTCAAACCTTTTGCCCCCTATTTACTATAAAGTTTCGGTCTACATTTTAAATGTATTAACTACTAATCATCAAAAAATAAGGAGAATATTTTGCTTATTTGACTCTCAACACCAGTTCCAGGGTACACCCCATCAGATATGTTCAATGTGCATACAGACACCCGTGGCTCATGTGCCCCACATACCAATGCCTTGTACCTTCTCCACCGCTCTGTACCAATCAACAGCTAGAAAATTATTAGAGGGTAGCTTCCCTTTGTCTGCCAGATGCTGTCTTACAAGTTAATTCAAGTAACTGTCTGTTGGGAAGTACTCACTCCTTCATCCTGCCGACTATGCCAACTGTTGTGTCCGAGTCCCTCGGGCAGGGACTGGACCTTCATGGGCACCGGGTATGAGATGAAGAAGTAATGAGCCGTCATAGGTGTATAAGAGAGGCTTTATTGCAGACTATGTAGCCATTGCTAACAAGGAGCCATTAGACAAAACAATTCTTCAAAGTAGCCTTACAAGGCAGCAGCTAACAAAGCTGTCACATAAAGCAGTCCAGCAAACATAGGAACTACTGCTCACACAGTAGCCCTTACTAATACAGTAGCAAACACATACAGAGCAGCCACCCCTATATAAAAGCAGCCTAGCCTCGGATGGTCAGTAACACATCTTTACACTAACTTAGACAAAGGAGGCTTCTTTCCAAATAGTGACACCAATATTTGGGTTACAGAAAGGCATGCCTGAGCCGTCAGTGGGTAAGTAAGATTGCTGTCCTTGCTTTTGCACCTGCATACAGCAAATTAGCCTTGAACACTCTGATTAGGATTCCCACACTCAGATTGGCTTTGAACAGCCGGCACACTCTGGACAGGGCCCCTACACTGTCAATAGGACATCATGATTTCAAATATGTAAGTTGAAATGCATTTTCTTCCTAACAACAAATTTCTAAAAATATTAAGCTCCTTTTCTTTACACCAATAATTGTTTAAGTGAAATTTAATAAATACTTTTAACACATAATAAGTTCAAGGCAAAAATCTGAGGTAAGTTAATAGTTCAGGATATGAACTAAACATGAAGGTCCCTGCCTTCAACAAGATGGAGATTCAGTGGGACAGACATACATGTATATACATAATTTAGATGCATAAGAAAGAACACATCATTTATCTCAGAAAGACAGCAATATTCACCAGGAGCAGAGAGAAGACTGAAGGGAATTCTTAGATGTTTCTTTTAGAAGGTAGCTTTTGAGAAATATCTTAAAAGAATTAGATTTCAAAATAGAGATGAACAACAGCAAACATAAAGTATGTGGCAGGCAGAACAATGGCCCTCATCCCCAAAGATGTCCACATCCTAATCCCAGGGCCTATGAATGTTACCTTAAATGGCAAAAGGGACTTTCGGACTGTGATTAAGGGTCTTGAGAAGAAGGGATTATCATGCATTATTTGGGTGGCCCCAAAGTAATCTCCAGAGTGCTTATAAAGGAATGGGGGGGGCGGGGGGAGAGTGAGAGAAAGAGCAGGAGTGAGACCAAGGGAGGAGTTTGAAGATGCTCTGCCGCTGGCTTTGACAAAGGAGTAAGGGAACACAAGCTAGGGAGTGAGGTGGCCTCTAGGAGCTAGAAAATGCGAGGAAACGGTTGTCCCAGAGCCCCTGGAAGGAAAGCAGCCCAGTGAGAGGATACCCTCCAGAACTATGGGAGAACAAGTCTGTGTTGTTTTAAGCCGCTAAATTTCAGATAACTTGTTACAGTAACAATAGGAAATTAATTCTAAGTAGTTTTAAGCAAACATAAACATTGAAAACATGGCTGTGGTTCAAGCAATTACAGGATCTGAGGATTGCTGGTTAAATGGCAAATGTAGAAAGGCAACAATACAAAATTTAAAATCTGGAAAAAAGTTTATGAAAACACACTACGAAGGGTACCACGAAACTGGTAGAGCCTCACTCACGCATTTACTTACTAATTCATTAAATAAATATGTATTGAGCACCTACTATGACGAGGCCCTTTTCTAGGCACTATATATAGATATATTCTCATGTATCACTTTGTAGGAATAAAAATTGGTACTTCCCTATCGGATGTAATTTCTGTTACATAACAATAGTCTTAAAAGTTTATATTATTTGCTCCAATAATTCAACCTCTAAAAATATAGCCCAAAGAAGTTATCTTAAGTAAAAAGACACGAATGCCCCAGGCCTCAGTGAAGCCTGATAAAGACTCCTTCTGGCCCTACCTGGTTTGGCTCACTGGATAGAGCGTCAGCCTGGGGACTGAAGAGTCCCAGGTTCGATTCCGGTCAAGGGCATGTACCTTGGTTGCAGGCACATCCCCAGTAGGGGGTGTGCAGGAGGCAGCTGAATGTTTCTCTCTCATTGATGTTTCTAACTCTCTATCCCTCTACCTTCCTCTCTATAAAAAATCAATAAAATATTTTTTAAAAAAAAGACTCCTTCTGATGTTTGTAAGAAGCACATAATGGATCATAACAATTGAAAGTAGACCGATCTTACAGGAAAAAAAGGCCCATGGTCAGCTCAGGGGCGAAAGAATGTATCTTCAGCAATGGAAGTATGAGAAATTTTGTGGGATCATTTGTTTTTATTTCTATTTTCTGCATGAAAATGGTGACTTTTCATTATCTAATTAAAGATACATAAATAAGACAGGTAGATGGGAGAGGCTTGCAGTTAAACACAGAAAAGGGAGGTTAAAGGTGCAGGGTCAGCATTAAATCTCATGTCCTCTCCGAGAAGGGGAGTCCTCAGCCCTCAGACAAGGTCTGTTCTGTCTGCTCACCATCCTTTCCTTCTCCCAGGAGCTGCACCCCTCCTTCTGGGGGTACTGCTCCCCCTCCCGCCCTCAGGTGGCTCAAGGAGGGGTTACCAGTTGTATGTAGTACCCCATCCTCTCAGCTTTACTGTTATGTTCTGGATCCGGGGTTTTGACAGGCAGTGAAGACTTTGGTAGATTCTCAGAACACCGGGGAAAAAATCACTCTGTGCCAGGTACTCATGCGGCTCACTGCTCTGTGCTCAATCTTGTGAAATATTTTAGGTGTTGAGCCCTGACCAATGAGCCCTGACCAATGAAATCGTTTATATTCTGGCAAACATCTATTCTGTCTAATTGACTTTTTGGAATATTTATTGTTTATTTTAATGTCTCAGCACCAATAACTGACCAAAGCAGACCCAACAAAAATTAAAAATGGAAAGTACTTGGACTTAAATGTAAATCTATTCATTCACTTCTAATAAAATAACATAGTATGGACTAAATCACTTTCAAAGTCACTAAGAAAGGTATCTTAGCAAATTTGAAGATGGCAGTAATAGAGGTAATTAATATTTATTTTGAGTGCTTACTCAATTCACAGAGATTGCAATAAATGTGTTCCAGGAATTATTTATTTTAATCTTCACTCTCTATGAGCTAATTATTAGTGTCACCATTTTACAGATTAAGAAAGCAAGACATAAAGATGTTCAATAATTTGTCCAACTTATCATTCATCTAATTAATGGACCTCTTGCCACAACCTAACTCTTGGGAAATGAACTAGGTAAGCAGAGCAACACTGTTTGTAAAAAGAATCTGGGAAGGTAATTTTGACCCTTATTGCCCCCCCACCGACTCCACCCAGTCCCCCCAGTGTACACAACAGACTTTTGTGTGAGGCCCATGCTGCTCTGGGCTTTTCTGCCTTCCACCTTGTGGCTTACAGCCTCAGAGTATTCTGTTTCCTGTTCTGTAATATTTACTTCCATGTAATTAACATGCATCTTTCAAAACATAGCTCATGACTGACTATAAGATTTCCAGCTACTGGCCTCAAATGTCCTTTAGGAAGAGGAGACACACTTCTGAGAACTACTGAAGAAAGAACTTCCATCTGAACACTACAAAAGAGGAATAAATATTCAGGGGCTTTATAACAGTAAAACATTGCCGAACAACCCACAGCAGGCACCGTAGCTTGTAACTGCACACAGGCAAATAGGGCATACAGAACAAGAAAGAGAGGGCGAGACAGACACACAGAGAGAAACTGAGTCAAGGCACAGAGTTAAGGTCAGAGAAAAAGCACCCAACAAGGCGGTCAAGAAGCCGAGTTCTGGCCCAGCATAAGTTAAAAACATGTAATCATGGCAATAACATTAACAGCTATAAATTTCCAACAAGTAGTAGCAGTAGAAATAATCTAAAACATTTACTGAGCAGGTACTGGGTGTTTTACTTACATCACCTCTAATCTCAACAACAAACTTTGTTTTTGTTTTGTTTTTTTTGGTTTGTTTTTTTTTTAAATATATTTTATTGATTTTTTCACAGAGAAGAAGGGAGAGAGATAGAGAGAGTTAGAAACATCGATGAGAGAGAAACATCGATCAGCTGCCTCTTGCACATCCCCTACTGGGGATGTGCCCGCAACCCAGGTACATGCCCTTGACCGGAATCGAACCCGGGACCTCTCAGTCCGCAGGCTGACGCTCTATCCACTGAGCCAAACCGGTTTCGGCTCAACAACAAACTTTGAAGTAGGTGTTGCTACTCCCATTTTACAGATAGGAAAATGGAGGTTCAGAGGTTAAAATGGCCAAGGCATGGAGATCAAAAGTGGAAAAGCTAGGAGACCTAGTTACAAAGTCCATACTCTCTGCTGCTCCCATCGTGGGTGAAGCAAGGTCACTGGAAATACAAGGAGCACCATGGTGACATGGAAGTCTCCCAGGTGGGCCACACAGACCCCACTCCAACCAGTCACTGCCACCAGGGTTCCAGCCCTGACTCCTACCTCTCAAGAAACCAGCCAAATTTCTAATCAAATTGACATTACAGAAATGAAACCACGTGAGTAAGTTACCAAAGACTTCATTCCGCCGCTAACACATGTTAGACTAGATACTCATATCAGGCAGGATGTGCCTTCTTCATGGTTATATTTTCAGCATCTACCACAATGCCTGGCACATGTTAGGTTCAATAGATATTTTTTAATCAAAAAATATAAAAGCAATGTACTGTAATACATGTAACTGAAGGAAAACACGAGGATGATTGGGGTGGGTTGGAGGTGGGAGGGTCTAATATCTTGTCCCTGTTCCCCCAACACACAGATGCACTTACTTAATGTGGAAAAATATCTAATGTAATCCAACAGCTGATTAAGTGTAAAACACTAGAAGCATTTCCATTCCTAATTTTAAAAATATATTTTTATTTATTTCTGAAAGAGGAAGGGATAGGGAGAGATAGAAACATCAATGATGAGAGAGAAACATTGATTGGCTGCCTCTTGCACGCCACCCACTTGGGATCGAGCCCACAGCCTGGGTATGTGGCCTGACCAGGAATCAAGCTGGTGACCTCTTGGTTTGTGGGTCAATGCTCAACCACTGTGCCACACTGGCCGGGCTCCATTCCTAATTTAATGAATCAAGGATGGTGGCCCCAATACTATTATTTAGCATCATTCTAAAGATTTAGTCAACAGGAAGAAAAGGAATAAATACTTGAAAGGATAAGTCAACATTACTACCAGCAACTGGATAACTTTATTAGAATAAAAGAATTGAGCACCATAGACAGAACAAAATAAACAGGCAAGATGTGATGGACAATATTAAGCAGAAAAAAATCCTGTTAGAGTCTAAAGTGCTCATATCAATATACATAAATGCCTAGGAAAATATCCAAAGTATACGGGCCAAAATGAACCACTGTTACTGCTCACAAAAATAATGAGTATTTGTTCCACCGTGTTTCCTGCTCTAATGCTTTCACGCTATCATGACTGTGGAGCAAAGTTAGGCCTCTGGGTTGAAAATGTTAAATATCTCAAAGCTGCTGGGTCACAGACCTGAATCAAACCCAAGCTACCTGAGCAGGGCTCTGGCAGCCCCATTCTTGGCAGGAGAGAAGGACAGAGTTCCAGGTCGTAGGCTGAAACGGACTTTTTTTGTTTGTTTGTTTGTTTGTTTTGCTAATCCTCAACTGAAGATATCTTTCCCATTGATTTCTAGAGAGAGTGGAAGGAAAACTGAGGGAAGGAGGGAGGGAAAGAAGAAGGAAGGGAGGGAGGAGAGGAGGGAGGGAGAGAGAAATATCAATGTGAGAGAGACACATCAATTGGATGACCCCTGTATGAGCCCCAACTGGGGCCAGGGATTGAACTTGCAACCCACGTACATGTCCTTGACTGGGAATTGATCCCATGACCCTTTGGTCCATGGATCGACACTCTAAACCACTGAGCAAAACTGGCCAGGGCTGAAAGGGACTTCTTGATATACAGAATGTAGACATATACTATGTGTATAAAAATCACAAGCAGAAATAACTTCTATAATGGGAACAAGAGGGGATGAATGAACACAAAATTGAAAAATCATTTAAGGTCCCTTAAGTAACAGCATTGTTCATCTGGCCTCATGATCTTGGGACATACCATAATGGTAAATACTGAAATTATTCATTCTGTTGCAAATAATCATCATGGGAGTGCTACATCTATAGTAAATATATTGCAAATGTGAAGAAAGCCTTATCATAAGGGAGATTTGTCACATTTTTCATTCCTGGGGGAAGGTGGCACAAACCTGATAGATTAAGTATAATTCAACTCTTACTCAATAACCTAATGGTATCTATACACTAACCACGGGTCTTGTATTATTTAAAAAAACAAAGGCAATTACATCTGAGGCAAACTTCCTTTAGAAATTAGAGATACTTGGTGAAACTGTTTACTATTTTAAAATATGGAATTTAAATATACTATCTACATTATAAAACAATGCCATAAAAGGGAACAGGTCTGAGCTGCTAATAGAACATAAGCCTGTTGGACATGGTCACAAATAGTTTTCTAGCAGAATCACCTTATAAAGTAATTAGCCTAAGATTGTTAACCATAAGCTCATAAGATTTATAATTTAAATATAAATGGCACTCATTATTAAAAAATCTTTATATATATATACAAATGTTTTCTGTCATATATACCTTCCAAAAAGATACTTGGAATGGCTGATTTCTGATGAGGAAAAGGGCATGTTCTCCTAGTCTCACATCCTCAGAATCAATGTTGATAGCCTTTAGGTCTTAAAACAGAACATACATCATGGAAGCAAAAAATACTTCCTTTTTATTCCAAAGCAGCAGTTAAAAATAGTACAGTTCTGAGTTCTGAGAAGAAGAGAGGTAGGTAAGAAAACAAAAGTAAAAACCTTCCTCTAAGCATTTATATCAACTAATTGTCATTAATTTGCAATGTGCCAAAAAATAAATGTGCTATCCCTCCATTAAATCAACATTTAAATAATACAAATGAAGAAAATAGTTTTGAGAAATATATAACTGCATGATAACCAAAGTCATACACGAGATAAATTATAATCACAAAGTAATCTCTGGAAGTCATTGAAAAGGGCTAATTCTGAAAATAATTAAAACATTAGACTTAAATCCCAAAAGCCATCACTGTATGGTCTAATAAACTATACTGCCTGCTTTTTATAAATAATAAAGAAAACATACAGATGAGAACAAGGGGACTATCAATTTCTAAACGATGGTGCTAGGCTGCCCAGCCCAGAACATAACACTCAGCATTTACTGTTTATCATATGCTGCCAGATGACGTGGATTTTATTAGGAAGGCCTCTGGACAAAGAGAATGATACTGAGGGAGGAAATAACTGGTCCGAGGCTGCCCACCTACCTGGCGACACAGCCAGGCTTCTAATCTAGGTCTAAGGTGGCCTCGTCTGTGTTCTACTACAAAGGCCAGACTGCTCAACTTGAGGATTTAGACTGTCTTCTAAAGTATTATTTACTATGTTAAAAATCTCAAACAAACTTTTAAAAATTAGTTACAGATTATGCATGAAGGGAAAAAAAAGTGCCAATATTAACATGTGGGAACTGTTTAGGACTATTATTAAGGTTTTTCCCTCCTTTTTCTAAATTTACATCTGATACTTGTTTGCTCAGCTTTAGACAATTAAAATAAAATGATTTTTTAAAGAGGTTCAAAGAATAGAATGTACTATTTCAGAGTGCCACTCTGCAACCATTATGATCCCAATTCCTGTTCTCCCACCAATGAGCTGCGTATGAGCTTAGGCAATGTACTCATCGTCGCTCAACCTTGCTTTCCTCATCTGTAAAGTTGGGGAACAAAAATTTTTTAAGACATGCATCTCACAGGCCAGGGAAAAATTAAACAAGATGATATAACACACTTAAAACAGGGCCTAGTGCTTATGACCTTGCATACATGCTCAAAAACAGAGGCCCACCCCACCGAAATGGTGGTGTTGCTGACCCTCTCAATGCCAGCAAAGTCTAAATGTCCAGGCACACAATTTTTCCCACTATGTTAACATAACTGCCCCTTTACTAATAGGTTTATTTTTTTAAAAAGTAGATGGTAGCTGTTGCAACACTTCCTTTGGGTGACCAGTAGGAAAACCTGCAGCATCGAAGGCACAGTGGATTCCAGCAGGCCCCTGGCAGCACCAGCAGCAGCTGCGGTCGCTCAGCGCAGGGCCTCTCAATGGGGGTCAGGCCTGTGTGTTCCTTGTTTGCTTCACTTGTGCTTGACTTTCTTGAGTCTTGGCTTTAAAAACATCCTAAGTATGAGGATGTTTTGAGATGAGCATGATCTCATTTAGAATATCGGATTGTGGCCACCTCCCCATGGGTGGGCTGACCCCACCCTTCGTCTTCCCCCCGAGGGTAAAAGCATTTGTGAAAATCCAAGAATGTAAAAAGCCTGGCAAATCCTAGCTGTGCTTTATGGACTAGTGGACAGTGTGAGGGATAGTTGTGTGATGGATAATTGTGTGCGAGTGTGTATGAGTGTGTCTACAGTAGTCCCAAGGGATCATATTCCTTCCATCTCTCCAAAGTTTCTGTCTCCCAAAATACATTATCCATAATAATAGCAGCTAGGGTTTCCGCCTAAGCCCTATAAATATCGATGTGTTTTATCCACCCTTTTACAAATGAAGAAACTGACACTCATCATGAGTAAGTGAACTGTCCCTAATGCCCCCAAAGGGACACACTAACCTGATTTTACAGCTGAGCGCTCCCCTGTCAACCACATTCCCCCATCCACCTGCCACTCTCCTACACATCTGAACAGGCACCACTGGTTAACTTGATACCAAGCCAAAACTAATACAGGGGTCTCCCTTCCAGTTCATTATCCCAGCAGCATGTTTAGCAGCCCTAAAACCAAATTTCCTAAGTACCTCCTCAGGACTTGAGGGCCCCAGGCATGGTGCTAGCGGCTGATGAAATTCTGGTGAGCAGAAGGAACAGACCCTGGCCTAGGAACTACAGGCTCGCAGGAATACACACAGGACAAGCCCGGCCATCATAGATGCGAGGCTTCATGTGGTGCATCAGCCACACTGCAGAGACCTGGCCTGACTGGGGGCGTGAACCACGGGGAGTCAGGCACGTGCTCTGGACCTCAGGCCACTACACAGATCATCAGCATGAGCGCCTCTCAGCTGTTCAGAGAATGCTTTGTGAATACTCCAAGCACCAAACAACACAAACAGCAAATCCAGAGGTTTCCAGAGTCTGGGCGTGCCGGGGTTGTGGACCCGCAGGGAAAGGGGAAATGCAAGCTGCTGCTGTCTGAGCAGCTCTGCCCAGAGCAGCTGGTCCAGCCTTCCAGCAGGAAGAGAAAGCCTGCTTCCCAGGCACCAGAGAGAGAAGTGAGAAAGAGGTAGCTTCTTAGCCCCTCATACCCACAAAAACAAGGAGAGAAGCCAAGAGGGAAGAAGTGGTGCATGGCTCTGGAGGGTTGAGGGGACACCCCTCATCCTACTGCTCAGGTGAGTTCACAAGTGATGGGCTCCATCAGCATCAGGAAGCGGAGGTCCTCACCCCCACACAGTAACTCCCTCACAGGGATGCCGGCTTCTCTGTCTCTACCACCAAGAGTAGGAATGGTTCTAAAACACTAAGTAGGCAAATGAGTGAGTAAATGTTGTATGAAACACGTACCAGGAGTTGGAAAGTGACAGGCATCCGAGCAAACACGACCAGCAGACCTGCGGACTGGCCTGGAGAGTGCTATAAGACTTAGAAAGGTTACACACACATCTTGATATCCCAGTTCTCTTGAAATGATGATGATCAGCAACAGTGGGTCCGCCACACCAAGTAGAATCTGAGAGGCCACCCCTTTCCTAAAAGGCATGCCCATTTCCCGGTCACCTCAGCCCACCCTGTGCACAGCAGCCCACCACCAGTGCACTGCACCGGTCTGGCCCCTGTGTGGCCCAACCCTGCCCTAGGAATTGCCATTTTCACACCTTACTCTCCACTGAATGGAAAATCAAGTGGCACAGATCTAGAAAAACTAACACTGAGGGTGTTTTGAGATTTGCACTTTCATGCTCTTACACTAGTACCCAAACCCTGATACAGAAGCAGTAGCTGAGGATTGGGGAGGGAGTGGAGAAGGAGGGAGGGTAAAGGAACAATGCATTTTATGTGAGTTGAGTGAAAGCATGTTATAGGCCTAGCACACCCCAAGCACAGGCCTGGCACAACGTCAGCTGCTACTCCCTGTGACCACACTCCAACCATAGGGCAGGGCCAAGGCCTCGAATCCCATCTCGTACATCACTGTTTGCAATGGGCTTTCACCAAACTCCAAGACATTACACAACAAACCTGGCCCTCTGCCCCTCATCACATCTGGATAGCTGTTCTCCCCATCCCACACGAGAATAGAGAGAATAGCATTTCCCCTTAGCAGTTCCAGAGAAAAGGGAATCGAGGAGAATGAAGTTCAAGTTTCCCAAACAGATGTGAGGAGACTGCAGTTCATGACCCTACACATGACTTCAGCAAAAGCAAACCTCAGACTCACTGCAACTGCAGAGGCTGCCGCATATCCTATTATCTATCACGTTGTCTAAGCCCTAACAAATTGTAAAATCAAAAAGGGGAAGTTCGTTTTGAAGAAGTGAGATGTGTATCTGAATACCAACGACACCACTTTATACAACTCCTCCTTATCAGAGAATTATAACTTCCAACATAACACTATATTGGTTCTTCTAATATAATCCTAATAATGATTATTACTAATAATAACAATTTAAAACACATTTACATAGTGCTTAATAATTCTGAAAGTACTCTGTCTCCTTAGAGACAAGTGGGTCAAGTGCTCTATGCTGATTAACAAGTAAGAGCACTAAGGCGCAGAGCCCACCAGTAACTTGTTCGAGGTCACAGAGCTGAGCAGTCAATACAGCTGCATGGTTCATACATGGATTCCAGAAACATATAATGTGACTCAGAAGTCAAGTAAACAGCAAACCCTGTGGTGAGTAAACAGAGATGCAACATTGCCATTCACATACATACTAATACACATACATATGTTCACAAACACACACACGCACACAAGTAGATGCCAAAGTCATATTGTAAAAAATAATTTCATGTTAAATGTTTCAGAAGGCTCCATCCAGTTATTCTTTCTGACCAATTATTAAGAAAAGATGACCAGTTTGACTTACAGGTTAAAATGTAGTTTTTTGTCTTATTCATTAAACAGCACAGTAATCACAAAGCAACCACTCACTCAGATCAGATCTTTCTGGTGTTGAGTCAACATGCAATATAATTACTCCTAAATGGGCAACACTAACGTTCCTTCCAATGAAGTGTGTTTGTGACTAGAGTATCCAGGACTCTCTGCCCTGAGCACACATCGCCCTCTAGTGGGACGCACTTCTCAAATTCTGGGCGAAGTCCCTCACTTGAGGATGCTTACAGCAGAGATCGCCAAACATTTCTTACATACCTTTTCAGCTCAGTATTTTTTTAGCAAACACTCTCACTCAACACATATTTATTTGTTTCTATACTAATATCAGCATAACAATTATGTTTATTATAAAACCTAGACAAAACAGAACTGGTTGTTTTAAAATGTAATCTAAATAGAAATTCTAATCACTTCCTCTTGCACCCAATGGCCCACCTCAGGCACCCACATTGGAGATAACTGTGCTTGAGAGAGAATCTGATAATATAATTTTATTCAAAAACATTCAGACACTCATGATTTCTCTCTTTAAGAGTCCTGTAACTTAAGTCTGTGTGTGAATGAGGCATAGGAATTCTGAAGTTGGTCATTTCATGAACTAGAAAGATACGTCGTAGTCAGGCTAACCATAAAACTAAAGCGGTTTGGGTGGACTAGGTAAAACTCACTTGGGAACAATATAGTCTTTACTCAACATTTAGCGCAAGCAGGTTAGCAATCCAAAAGCACACCTTGAATCTCAGGTAGCCCTACTTTCCTTCCAGATAGCTCACGTCTACATATTATAAATCTTAGCACTCTTGAAGCCTTTTATCTAAGAAAGTCTTTACTCCAAAAAAAAAGATTTCAAGGTGTCCCCCCCAGAAGAACCCAGTATCACTCTGTCCGATGTCAGTGAGCAGAGAACTATGTAGTCTTTTATCATCAGTATGCTCTCCGGAAGGACTGAAGCATTTCCACTTAGGCTCGAGTTAGAAATTATACTGGGTCTGTGTGCCTCACTCACAGCATCCGGACACCCTAGTTGGCATGAACCTTATCTTCGAGAAGCAGAGTGATGACCCACACATATTCCAAAACAGAAGTAATCTGGAAAAGATTCACATCAAGTTCACGTGGAGGTAGCACAGTGAAAGATTTGTGGTGGTTCTTTTTGTTCTCTCTTCTTTCCATATATGAAATTCCCAAAGACTACTATGAAAACTAAAGGTATTTATAATCAGTTAACTAAGGTATTCATTGAAGGTAGGTACCATGTCTTAAAACTTACCTCTGCATTCCTGGTACCTAGCACGACTTGGACATACCACAGGCACTTTCCATTGTAAAAAGAACACAAGCTTTTTATTTCTCCACAAAATAAGAAGGGGGAAAAAAAACCCTGAAAATCTGATGTTTATAGATAAGTTCAGTAATGAAACAATCTATTACTAGGAAGCATATGATAACAACTGTCTGTGTGATGGTTAATTTTATGTGTCAGCTTGGCTAGGCTATGTCTTGGGGTCAAACTCCAATTTAGATGAAGACTTTTTTTAAAATATGAATAACGTTTAAATCCATAGACTTAGTAAAGCAGATTATCTTCTATAACATGGGTGGGCCTTATTCAATCAGTTAAAGACCTTAAGAGAAAATACAGGACCCCAAGGAAGAAAGAATTCTGCCTCCAGGCTGCCTTCAGATTCAAGCTGCAACATCAGCACTTCCCTGAATCCCCAACCTGCTGGCCTGCCCTGCACATTTCAGATTTTCCAGCCCCAATAATCATGTGAGCCAATTCCTTAAAATACAGCCATACACCACTTAACAATTAGGGTACATTCTGAGAAATGCATCAATAGGCAATTTTGTTGTACGAACATCAGAGTGCACTACACAAACCTAGATAGTCTAACTTACTACACACCTAGGCTACAAGCCTGTACAATGTTTGTTACCATACAAAACAACATGAGATTAAGTTGAGCACATGAGAAAATGATGCAATCAAACATGGTAAACACGAGGTGTATGAGGCTGGCTGCTGCTGGCTTAATACAGCATACTGTTTTATACCAAACTTTTTTTTTTATAAGTAGAAAGAGTACATTCTAAAATGACAATTAAAAGTACAGCAAATACACAAACCAGTAATACAGTCATTTTATTATCATTATCAAGTATTATATTCTATACTTTTGTGCGATACTTTTATATGACAGGTAGCACAGTAGGTCTGTTTATGCCAGCATCACCACAAACACATGAGCAACACACTGTACTACAACATTATGATGGCTACAGCATCAGTAGGCAATAAGAATTTTTCAGCTCCATTATAATCTTATGGGACCATCGTCATATATGCAATCTGTCATTGACTGAAATATCATTATGTGGCAAATGACTGTAAATATTCTCTCTCTTAATATATATATACATACATACAGTGGGGCCTTGACTTACGAGTTTAATTCGTTCCAAGACCGAGCTCATTAAGGAGCTCGTTAACTCAAATTACTCTATCAACTCAATGCAAAAAATCGGCCAAGAGACAGCTGGTATCTCAAAAAACTCGTTAGTCGGGACACTCGTAAGTCAAGGCCCCACTGTATATATATTTATATTTACATTTTTCCCCTATTGGTTCTGTTTACCTGACTTACGAGTTTAATTCGTTCCAAGACCGAGCTCATTAAGGAGCTCGTTAACTCAAATTACTCTATCAACTCAATGCAAAAAATCGGCCAAGAGACAGCTGGTATCTCAAAAAACTCGTTAGTCGGGACACTCGTAAGTCAAGGCCCCACTGTATATATATTTATATTTACATTTTTCCCCTATTGGTTCTGTTTCTCTGGAGAATCCTGTATAATATACTGTCTATAGATTTTTCAAAGACCATAACCACAGGTATTAATTCGCTGCTTTCTGATATGCTAAATCTATTACTTCCACTGCATTAAAGCCAAACCACTGCATAAAATCCAATCACTAGATGAAGGATATTCTTCTAAAATGAAAATGATGAGAAATGACAATAAAAGGATGAAGAAAAAGCTTTCCAACCGATATACCTAGTAGACCAGCCCAATGGACATTTTTATAATGGTGGAACTTTTTAGTCGTACAATAGAATGATTTCAGGGTGAAGACCTCTTCAAAAGGTATTACACTTTATTGTGAAGGCTTTGGCAAAATTTATAGAATGAAAAAGAAGAAAATATGCTAATAAAATGGGAAAAGAAGAAAAAAATAACTACCTCTTGGTTATCTTTATTTTGGTGCGGCCAGAAAATCTTATGATAAAGCGTCTCCAATGAATTGCTAGAATCAGTTCGGTCAAAACAGTGTCGATCCAACACTTCCAATGTGTGCAAAACCCGGCTAATGGTGACCCCTAGAAATGAAAAGTAAGCAAGCAGTTAAAGAGGCTAAATGAGGCCAGACAGCACAGTACAAAACTCATTATTATGGGTACAAAAGGGATTTTAAAAAATCATTCCCAGGATAGAAGAGTTGCCAACAAAACCAAACCTGGCAAGCTAGACAGCCAGGGTCTGAAGGGCATAAACTAAAGAACTTCCTCATGCCCTAACCGGTTTGGCTCAGTGGATAGAGTGTCGGCCTGCGGACTGGAGGGTCCCAGGTTCGATTCCGGTTAAGGGCATGTATCTTGGTTGCGGGCACATCCTCAGTAGGGAGTGTGCAGGAGGCAGCTGATCGATGTTTCTCTCTCATCAATGTTTCTAACTCTCTATCCCTCTCCCCTCCCCTCTGTAAAAAATCAAAAATCAATAAAATATATTTAAAAAAAAAAAAGAACTTCCTCAGAATTCACTAAGTGGCTCCGTCAGAGAGCAGAGAGCAGCCTTATCCAATATGTGGACAGGTTGATGAGAATCAGAAGCATGGCAGATGAAGTCCATGTTCAAAAGCACTCCTCCGTTGTGTTCTGTACCTGCTGTTGACTCTTGGCACTTGTCAAAAGACCACCGAACTTCCACTGCACGGCCTCTCTGTTTTATCTGCTGTTCTACCTCATAAATCCTTGCCCGAACCTGAAAAATAAGCACTTCTAATTAACTTGTGCTTGGAGAGCCACAGTGGTTGTTTAAATCATGTCATGATTTTCCACATGAGCAGAGAATCCTATGGTGAACTATATATTCACTGCATTGTAGGAAGTTCAGCCTGTTTCCCCAAGAGTGCATTTTAAAATTTACAAGTGGTGATCCTATGCCAGTTTTTAATAATAAATGCTTACAAAAAAACCTTTATAACTGAAAATATATTAGGACATCACATAGAACGTGAAAGTTCTAAATATCATCTATAAGCCATTCTTCTACGTATGAAAACAACCAGTCATGCTTATTAACTTAATAAGACTGCTCTGAAAAAACAGAGACATTTTTCTAAATATTAGTCACCATTCTTTGGTTCAAGTTTCTTAAGTCTTTGAACCAAATAACCCAGCACTAATAAAAACATAATAATTACTAAATATCACAGACCACTACTTTGAGAGTTGTGGAACACCACTATAATTATCGTCTGGGTGGCAGAACTCTCTGCAAGAACTGCCTGGCAAAGGGTAAGAAGAAAGGGAGCAACATGCTTCCCCCCAAGGCCACCCAGAGAGAGGGGCAGAACTGAAAATGGCACCCAAGCATGTGAGATGTTAAAACTCACCTGGCCCTCTATGCCCTGACGACTCTCAAGAATGAGAACCCCCATCAAAGCACTGCAACAGAAAGTCTACCTGCTGATTGAAGGCCGTATTCCCGCCCGGCATGGGGAGGCTGGAGGGCGCCACCTGCAGTAGATCCAGGGGTGAGCCTGGGTTCACGCTCTTACTGTCGTTTGTGGAATAATTCCACACTAAGGCACTTGGGCAACAGAGAGTGACAGTCTGGAGAGAAAGCAGGAAAATCCAGATAAAGAGAAAGAAAAGGTATAACAACAGCTTCACAGTAAAATGACACCTTATCATGACTATTACAGTTTCTTACCAGTAAGATTAAAATATCTTATCCAAGTCTCATCTTTTCAAGTGATAAGACAAAACTAAGACAGAATTACCCCTTTGAAAGGGAGGAAGTATAGTATTACGAAATTACCTAGTACAGAAAACCTAGTACAGGAAACCTAGGAAACATAAAAATGAAGTAATCATCACGGTTGGCAAATTTTTTCTATAAAAAGCCAGACAGTAAATGTTTTGAGCTTTTTGGAACATCTATAGTTTCTGTCTCATATTCTTCTTTTTTTGTTTTAATAACTCATTGGAAACATGAAACGATTATAGCTCACAGGCTGCACTTGGCCCTCAGTTGTAGCTCGTCCACCCTGGCTGAGCCCCTTACAGACTGTCTAACTCAACCAGCTTGCCCGAACTACTTTCTATGACCACCTTACTTCTACGTCACAGCAACCCCATTCCCCAACTGTGTGAAAGAGGAACGTGAGACAGAGATTAGTAACAGCCCCAAATTGAGTCCAGCACACGTGCCTGGCACTCCTATGTTGATCCTGCTGCCTCTAAAATGCAAAGTAAATAGTACAGCTCACATTTTAATTGAACACATACTTTGTGCTGAACAATATCCTGGAAGCTTTCTGTTCTCATAATCTTAAACCCATCTGGTAATAAGTAAAGCATTAAACAGTCCATCAATCTTCAGAGGGAAGGCAGGGGAAGGTGGAGGTAGGGGGTAAGGGATCAACCAAAGGACTTGTATGCATGTATATAAGCATAACCAATGGACACAGACACTAGGGGCTGAGGGCATGTGCTGGGGATGTGGGGGTGGCCAATGGGGGGAAAAGGAGACATATGTAATACTATAGGTAATACTTTAAACAATAAAGATTTTTTTTAAAAAAAAAAGAAGAAGAACTGTCATCATCCCCCATTCACACTTGGGAAACAGAGCCTCAAGGTCCAAGTTATCAACTGGCAGAGCAGAGCCCAAGTCCGGTCTGTCTGAATGATTTTAAAGTATATGTCTTAACCATTCTGCTATCATGCCACTCAA
Source organism: Myotis brandtii (assembly GCF_000412655.1). NCBI lineage: Eukaryota > Metazoa > Chordata > Mammalia > Chiroptera > Vespertilionidae > Myotis > Myotis brandtii. Next base: position 3,659,676 of record NW_005356635.1, read on the forward strand.
CAGCAAACAAAAAGAGCTGAGAGAATGAATGCAACATTTCCTTTTTCTAAAAAGTGAATAGAAAAATAAAAGTACTACCTTTGGAGGTATGGAGACATGTCTGTGGAAATCAGATGGCAAACAGGAGGACCGTAAAGTCTCTGAACTCTCCAGTGCACATCTCCCCTGGCATCTATCCCTCCCCACTTCATCCTGTCTGTGACACCGTGGGGTTCTCACCGCCTGTCCATGGCAGAGCCCTTCCCTTGCGTTCTTAGTTCCAAAGCCTCCCATATCCAAGACAATGATCTATCAAATACTATTCCCAGACTCACCTCTACTAGTCTACCCTTAGCTTAGAAATAACGCCCGTCAAAAATAATTTTTTTTTAAAAAAATCTCATTCACACAGCTGCAATTTCTATCTCTTGCCTTCATAGACACAGTTCTCAAACTAAGAGGAACATTATTTCACCTCATTCTGCATCACCTGTCAACCTGCCTTAACCTGGCTTCTCACCCAAAATCTGACTGATCATCAAAGACACCACCATACTGTCGAAGACAAGTTCAGCCACCTTCTTACCAGACCTCCCCAATCCACTGGGCACTGCCACTACCACTACTAACTCCATTTCGAAACTTTCTGCAGTACCTAGAGAAGACATTTAATGTGGTTGTCAAGAATGTGGACTCTGGATCCAGAATTTTGGTCTGAATTGCAGCTTTGCCACTGACCTCAGGTATGACCTATACTACCTTTCATCGTTAGTGTTACAAAAATAACAGAGGTTACTATCAGATAGGGTGGTTCTGAGAACTAGATGGCTTAATATATGATACAACTTAGAACAGTGCCTAGAACACAGAACATGCTCAGTATTCTTCTTCTCCTCGTCTTTGTTTCTACAATAAATTCTCTCTCACTCTCTCTCCAGTTTGACCCAACTTTCTGGGTCATCTCTGTGAAATCCCCTCTGCCATCTCTTAACCACTCATGCCCCTTGGTCCACCTGGCCTCTCCCACCACTAATTCTTTAGGTAACCTCGCCCCTCCCAGCCACATGCCTTGAATGATTCAAATCTACATGTGGCCGGTCATCTTGGCTCAGGAGACAGAATCAGACATGTAACAAGCTCTTGAAAATACCCACTTGGAGATCCTAAGGGATAAAACAGTCCAAAATTGAACTTACCTAGGCTCTTCCAAACTTACTTCTTTGCCTTGTCTCTCTCTCCCCTACTTCCTCACTCCCATAAGTTGTCCCTCCCTCTACTGTTGCTAAAACAATCTAACTAACCACACACTGTTACTTCCATGCACAAAATCCTCAATCATAAGTTATACCCAATCATAAGGTGCACAAGGGTCTTCTATGTGCTGATCCCCAACAGATTTTATACTCCATGTTCCATTAATACCGACCTGCACACAAGAGGGCCAGCCAACCCTCTGAGCCTCTGCCCCTGCTGTGAGCTCTGCCAGGAACACTCTACCACCTTTTTTAACTCATATTGTAAGCGCCAGTCAGGACTATGTCCTCAGGAAGCTCCCCTGAATTCTAGGTGGGATCAGAAATGATCCTTCTCAACTCCCTTAGCTCACTGTGCATCCCTCTGTCAGCCCTTGTCGGAGTCTCAGAAACTGCCTGTCAGCCTGTCTTCCTGACAAAGCAGCAAACTCTACCAGGGCAGAGACTATGTCTCCAAGGCCAGGCCTGTCCCAAAGCCCCTTAGCCAACAGCTGGACACATTAAGAGCCCAAGAAGTGTGACCTGAACACTAAGCTGGGAGCTCCTCTAGTGCAGGGCTGTACCTCATTCCTAACAGCATCAGCTCAGGGGCCAGCATGCTGGGGATGGTCCGCAGGGCACCAGCAGTGATGCTCAATGGAGCAAAGCAGGATGGATTGATTGGATTTAAAGGAAGAGAGAAAAGGCAACCACTCAGGATGTGAACTGAGGAAGCTAAAGATGCTGCATGAAGAAGCTGATCTTCCAGAGAAGTGATACAGCTGGCTTGTTCCATGGATTCCCTAAAGGGTTTTACTCACTGACTACTTAATGGCCCTCATGAAGAACAAGCACAATAACTTACTGCTAAACTAAAGCAACTGATCTTCTTTTGGCTTGATTTAACATAGGGAAATAAAAACATGAAATTTCAATCTATAAATTATGTGGTTGAGGAAGAAACTAGAGCTGAGATGTGAAAGCTGTTGCAATTCCCACCACAATTATCTCCTACACTGAAATCTAACATAAGTAACAAGGTCAAAGGACTTACCTGCAACATACAACTAAGTCCATAAATGAGGGGACCGTGCTGTGCACAGGACAGAAAGTCTGAGAAGGCCAGCTGCACGGGGCTCACGCCAGGGCCGGGGGGGCCGGGGCTGGGGGCCCCAATGCTCGCATTGTTTGGTCCTATCATCATGTGGGGCGAGTGGGCAGTGAGGAGGCCACTGCTATCGCTCAGCAGCAAGGCAAGACGCCGGGCACAAAAGTAGGCAAGACGACGAGACAGGTAGGCCGACTGAACAAATTCATCTGAATACTGAGGAGCACAAGGACACCAGACTCAGTCATGTCGGTGAAATAACTATCGTAATACAGAAATCTTTTTACTTAAAAAGACAAACTTCAAAGGTACCGTATAGACCAGTGCTGTCCAACAGAAACATAACACAAGCCACATATGTAATTTTAAATTTTCTAATAGCCATTGGAAAAACAAAGGTAAACTTAAAAGAATAATATATTTTATTTATCCTCATATGGGCAAATGTTATCATTTCAACATGTAATCAAACCAAGATGTATTGAGACATTATATATACCCTTTTTCTGCATTAAGTCTGAAATCTGGTGTGTATTTTGTACCGAGAACACATATCAATTTGTACTTGTCACAGTTCCAACAGTTAACTGCCACATCTGGCTGGCGGCTCCTCTACTAGGCAGCACAGGCCCAAGCACCCCAGAGGGGACACACAGGACCAGCATGGGGCAGCCTCGGAAAGGGTACACTGGGGCCGGAAATGGGTGACTTTTCATTAGAATCTCTTTTGCATTGTTTGAATACTCAAGTACATGCATTACCCTTCCAAAGAAATTTTAATTTTTTAAATAAATGTCATCCAGATAACCTAAATTTCAACAAATTTTAGACCAATCATTAAAATAGGAAGTTCCCACAGTGGCTCAAAACATGTCAAATGAATATAGAAGATCCTCTGGGTCCTTAAAAAGAGATGACTTGTTTTGTTTTCACAGACATCTGTGTGAACAAGGGGACAGTATTTAAAGAGCTGTTTGCTTAGCTCAGTGATGGGAGAAATCAATGTAGTGAGAATACTTAAAAAGGGCATGTGGCTAAAACTCTGAAATGGCCATTACAAATGACTGCCAGAACTGAAGCCTCGTATCACTTCATGTGTTGTAGCGTCAAGATATTTTTTTCCTTCCATTTCAAAGGGCAACTTTTTCCTCTTCCACCTCTACTTACCTAAGCATTCTTATCAGATCATTTCCTGCCCATGAAATCAACTGGTTATATATACTATACCTGAAGCATTAATGGTAACAGGAGTTTAAGAAGATCATCATCCATTGGTCTGATTTTTTCTAAAACATCCAAGATCCATGTCAAATATTCATGTTTTTCCAGCATTCCTTCCTTAAATGAACAAAGAAAAATTACACTAATAATGTTAAAGTAAAACTAACTAAAATGCAAAAAGCACTGCTATTCTTATGCTTAAGCATAATTTTACTATTGTTTTTGTTGTAGTAAAACTCATTGATCATAGTCCCAATTTCAAACAAAAAGAAGGAATATTACTTTGTATGGTTGCTTTAGGGGTCTGTTGTTGTTGTTGTTTGTGGTTTTTGGTAATCTGCTTAATTCTAAATTTAAAAAAAAAAATTGATTCCTACAAGAAAGAAAACTGAAAAGACTCCCAAGGCATGTATCAAGCACCTGGCTAGATTTTGAGGTGTATGAACTCATCTTCACAGGAGGAAACCTGGCCAATGGCGATAATCATAAAGAAGCCCCCATCATACCATTATCTTGATGAGAAGTTGACAATCCCACCAGATCTAATGCCCCCTTAATAGTCTCCTCTATCCCAAAATGAAATTCAGATACTATAAGCTACCTGTCAAATCTATCTTAAAAAAGACAATGGCATAACTATATTATAAAGAAATAAAAGGAATTTATAATAAAATACTGTAATGTATAAGTATTCCAACATAACTACAGTAAGAAACAGTAACACAACTACAAATTTCCAAAATGCCCCACAGGGGTGGTGTAGACCCTCAACGTAAGCATTCTACTGCCTTCACATATACATACATATAAATACACACATTATTTTATGATAGTCCCTGCACATACATAGTAGATGTCACATTACAGTTCTGTATCATGATTCACATCATGAAAGAAACTTCAAGATAGAAACAAAAATCTGTTTCCTAGGAAAGAAACATACTTTTATGGTCCTTCTGGTAACAACCTTCCTTAGTAGGTTAATATGAACTCCAACTTTGTTCTTAGCACCTCTTACAGATCTACGTATTACCAGTGGTCCACGGCCATGGCTACCAACAAACTGTGTGAAAAAAATGTACTGATAAATACAGTATTTATAGGATTACAATGACACCACACTGACATGATATCAAGATATTTACTTGTCGCTAATTTCTAACTTTAAATATTGAAAGTCAAAAAGTGTTAAAGTGTTTTCTGTTAACAGAAAAACTTCAATTTAAAACTTTAAAACCAGGAGAGAAACCAAGATGGCAGTATAGGTAAACACTGGATACAATGACACACTGACATGATATCAAGATATTTACTTGTCGCTAATTTCTAACTTTAAATATTGAAAGTCAAAAAGTGTTAAAGTGTTTTTTTTTAACAGAAAAACTTCAATTTAAAACTTTAAAACCAGGAGAGAAACCAAGATGGCGGTATAGGTAAACACCGGAGATTGCTGCCTCGCACAACCACTTCAAAAATAAACTAAAAGATGGAACAGACATCATCCAGAACCACAGGAAGGCTGGCTGAGTGGAAATTCTACAACTAGAAGGAAAGAGAAAAGCATACCGAGACTCAGAGGAGGCGCAGTGCGGAAGTAAAATACTAAGGTGCGGAGGTGCATG